>NC_142528.1:13124547-13187047 GCF_964205215.1 Stylophora pistillata | reverse complement strand
AAGTATCAGGCGTGTAATCTAATTAAAGCGTTCTATCCGGCGACTTTAGCAGCGTAACTTGGAAGATCACGATGGATCCTCGAGCCTCCACAAAAATTTCCTTTCCAAAATTCCTTTTCTTTACAAAATCGATAGAATAATCAACAAGTTGAACTGTAATGTAAGGTGCGCAGCGTTTCGCTCGCAGAAAACGTGACACATGTAATCTGTAAACATCTTGCTGTCTCGTCACGCAGCAAAGAAAACATCCGCGTTAAAGTTATGACTCCTAGAGGACAAGAGATTTTTATGTGTTTGGGTGCTCTATTATGCGAACAATTTTTGCCGATTCGCGAGTGGAGTTGCCAAGATATCGTCATGGAAATATTTTTTTCTCAGTAAATTCAGCAGCAGTGAAGTGTTAGTCAAAAATGGTGCCATTCGGAGCAAACATTCTTTTCTTAACGCAAGAAAAAAATTTGGGGGAGCTCTGTTGTTGTTCCCAAAAGCCCTTTAAAACTGAACAAGTTGGAAAAATCGTAATTTTATTTTAAAAAGCCACACCAACCCGTATTATACCGTTAATTTCAAGTCGTTTTATCAGTATTTCCTTCAAGCTCTGACGCCGGCACCCACTGACAAAGCGCGATTTTTTAATTCAATATCCACTATTGACGGAAAATGTTGTAATAAATAAGTTGTCCAAATTTACAGCTACGTAGACCAGCCACCATTCCTCAGAAATTCCACTACAAAATTTTATCATGGGAAAGCAACAGGAAGAATTAAGAAAATTTTATCTTTTCCGAATAATTTCACAGAAGGGAACGTAATCTCAGAACGTAGCTGTCTCAGTTTTACACCGACTGTTTGCCTATTAAGACTGCCGCACACAAGCTTCATCTCACACTGAGAGGAATTTGCTAATTTCCTTTTCAAATTGTGGTCACCTACGTTCCATTATACTGTTACCACATCACTCAAGTTGACATGTACTAATAGGAACTGGTTTTTCATTGGTATGTGAAACCACGTATAACCACTTATAACATTAAAAAGTTGAGCAAGTCGAGGTTAAGCTTTTTCACGAGCAAGTAGAGAAGGTGTGAGAATTTGCAATTTCAAATTACGCGGTAAAACAGAAATGCGCGCCCCAGGGTTGAAGTATCTCCTTTATAAAGCATACACGCTGGTTAGCTCCAAGTGGCTAATTTAGAATTATTCACCAAACGAGCCAGCCCCTTTTTTCTCGTTTGCTCCTTTGTTACCGTTGCCGAGCCAAACGGGCCACTAAAGTATTACGCGCTTTTAGGGCGGGGTAGGTTCGTGATTGAAGTATGAATCAACAAGCTGTAAGCGAGAGAAAAAAGAAATTTGACGAAGAATGGCGAGAAAAAAATTATCATCGAGAAGGACTAGAGTTAGTGTTTTAAGAAGTCATCATGTGCCGGCACCCGACCAGCAACCATAATAAAGGATTGTCACTGGCAAGATGTGTTTCTGCCGAGAGTCTCCTGAGACTCAGCAGGACGCCTTTGCGTTCCCATCGGCGGTCTGTTTTTCAAGTTTTTAATCGGAACAACAAGATCAACCTTAACAAAACAATTTTTTCGGATAGCGTATTTCGTAACCTTTCCATCAATAAATATAGTTTACGGTAGTTACGCTTCAAACAGTGCGTTGACAATTTCTTTTGGGAAAGACACCCGCGAAGGTATATTGTTTTCATCAAGATGTTAGATCGGAGACATGCGCAGTCGATTGCGTGTTGTATATCCGGGATGTTTGTAATGACATCACGTAGAATGCACGTGGAAATATCGGTAGACAGCCGTCCCGCTCTGCTCGAAATCAAGGGCGCAATAGACGAGATGAGTTTTTAAAATAGATGTCTTTAATTGCTTGTGGAAGTATTCATCAAGGTCTTGAACGATTTAGTGATGACTCATAGAGGACAAGAGATTTTTATGTGTTTGGCTGCTCTATTATGCGAACAATTTTTGCCAAGTTATCGATCAAGTACTACTTCATGGAAATATTTTTTTCTCAGTGCATTCAGCAGCAGTGAAGCGTTAGTCAAAAATGGTGCCATTCGGAGCAAACGTTCTTTTCTTAACTCAACAAAAAAATTTGGGGGAGCTCTGATGTTGTTTCACAAAAGCCCTTTAAAACTGAACAAGTTGGAAAAATCGTAATTCTCTTTTAAAAAGCCACACCAACCCGTATTATACCGTTAATTTCAAGTCGTTTTATCAGTATTTCCTTCAAGCTCTGACGCCGGCACCCACTTTGACATTGAAACTACCAGTTATTCTATTATTTCGACTATTGTCCGAGCAGTCAACAAAAGGAAGTAAAAAACAATGACAATTAGAAAGTGCCGTACACGCTCGTCACCCCGTTCTCCAATATGACATTTTAGAACTAGAATAATTCCAGAACTTAAAAATGGTTTAGGCTACAGTGACAATCTTGAGATGTCTGTTGATTCCTCTTTCGTGGAATCAACAAACATCTCGGCAGGTTTCAGAGCGTGACGTGGCACCAAGATGGTTAAAGATTACATGTCTCACCAAGATGGTTAAAGATTACATGTGTCACGGTGGGCGCTTTCCATTTGACCAAAATTTTCGAGATTTCTGGTCAGAAATCGAATGGAACGGGAAAAGTTCCGCGATAAGTTTTTGAAAATTTAGGAATACGTTTTTAGTGTACCCTCTTAGATACGGTCGGACGCGTTCCATTCGGCCAGCGAAAATACCGACATTTTGAACCCGTGATTTTTGTTGAATGGAAAGCGACCCTTGTCACCTAAAACCTGCCAATAAAACACCTTCATGTCAACAATATTTTATCATAAAGGTAAAACAAACATGACTTTGCAAACAAAGGAGTGTCAATTTTCGAATCCCGACAAATCCAAAAGCGCGCCATCCTAGATATTAGCTGATCGGTTTTGCACCTTTTTCAACTCCAAATCGCGAAATTCGATTCTAAGAAGGCACAATCGAAAGAATGTAATTATATTACGTCGATACAGCCCATAGAAGGGCTCTAACGAGCGAATTGCTAATGGTAAGTTTACCCCACTAGGGTAAAGTTTACCCGGCGGGAAACTGAAACAAACAAAGCACTCTGATTGGTCAATTCGGGTAAAAATTACCCTCATCTGGTAAATATTTTTAGTGCATATTGCTTTTGATAAGGGCACAATGTTTTAGACATGTGTTTTGGGAAGTTCCTTCAAGATGTTATTTATGTGCTCCTTGAGATCATGGAGGGGTTCTACTGGCACAACTTCATATTGGGTTAAGTTAAGGTCTTTCATTGAAGCACTTTGATCAGGAAAACACAGTGCAGGGACTCGCTGAATGCCCTTAAGCTCCTTCCTCAACTGGCTCTGCAAGGCTGGTTTTAGCAAACCATCTGTTGGGAGGTTTCGGCCTTTGCACTCTCTGATCATATCATCCTTACTCATTTGTTGGAAAGGTTGCACGCCTCCATTCTTCCTTTCTTTGCCTGCTGGACCTGCAATGACTTTCTTCCTTGGCTCTTCTAAGGTGATTTGTGGGGCTCTTAGTGATGCTATGTGGTCAGAGTACTGTGTTGATGACATAGTGCAACCACAGCAGCCAAATTTTCCACCCAACTGCTCCCCACTCTCAACTTCTTGTGATGGATGGTCACCATGGAACATGCGACAGATTTCATTGATGAATACATTGTGGGAAGAGGTGATCTTTGTAGTGAGCTGTTGGATGTCCTCCAGGCAGGTGTCACTGTATAATAGCTGATCTTCGATGGTGTCTCTACACCTTGCCATAAGGTAAATTTGTGGCTTCTCCACCATTTCTTGGACATCCTTTCCCTCAAGCTCTTGAGATGTGTAATAAAATGCTGGATCATAAATTGCATTTACCATCAAGAGGATATGGCCATGATTCATAACACTTGAGTGGTCTGACCAGATTATCAGGTGTCGAGTTCGCTCCCAGTGTTTTAGCGAGTTAACCAGTTCCTCCCTTGTTGTCTCACCACCAGGCTTCTCTTTTAACTCTCCAATTTCCTGCAAGCGAGTTTCCAGCTCTTCGTACGTCATAGCCTCATAATGAGCCTCTGAGAGGTCTCTCACCAAACCCATTTCCTCATGTTCTGCTTAAAGATTTTTCCTGATTTCTAGTGGAGGTATTTTTCTGCCACTAACTGTGAAACATTCTTTCTTGAGAGTACCATTGGAATCCAATGTTAGCTTTTGGTAGGTTTTTGGAGCTATAATCTCACCCAAGCGGTATTCCCCATTTGCAATTTTTTTTCTTAGAGTTTCTCTTATGGCTGCACCTGTGTGAGGCACTGGTGTTGGGATCTCCCCTCCAAAGGCTTTGTTGAGCTGCCTTCTTGGGAGTGGGTTATTTTTTCTGAAGGGCTTGAAGATTTCCAAATTCTTGCCATTTTTGCTAAGTAATTCTTTCACCACCATGTTTCCTACTGTTGTCTTCTTGGATACTCCATATTTCTTAGCCAGTGCAGAGAAATCGATCTGTAAATAAGGGGAAGTAATATTTCAATCACTACTTAAAAACAGAATTAAAACAAACAAATGTTTGTGAACTAAATATTGAAGATTCAAATATGAAACCTTTTGTTTTCATTATAATTTTATTATTTATCTTTTCATTTGAAAAGTAAAGTGATGGGGAATGGAAGTAATTCTGGTCATTTGGCCAGAGAGGGGACAGTTAGTTTATTGATAGCATGCATACATGTATGCAGTGAAGTTATTTGCTATCATGATTTAAACAAAATTTTCTTATTCCAACTGTTTTAAGTATCTTTATTTAGTTTATTCTCACCTTATCACCCTCTTTCATTGCATTTACTTCCTGTAGGAGACCATCTTTGTCAAAGTCAAGGGAACTGGGATCTGGAGAGTGACGCTTTACCTTTCGAAGGCCTGCCTCCTCGAGTGCTTTCCTCTTCGTAGTCCGACTTTTAGCCTCTTCATTAGTCTCCCTCGCAGCCGTTTCTTTTGGATGTCACGCAACGCTCCCCCAAAAGAACGGCTACTGACAACCGAACTACATTCCTTTCTCATTGTCCTTGCGGTTTGGTCGCGGTCTATTGAACAGACCAATCACATACCAGAAAATCTGAATGACGTAAGGTTTCACGCGAAAATGTGGATATTGGGAGAAACACTGAGAAATTTGTCGATGAGAGCTCGAAATGTTTCACATGTTCATCGTTGTGCCCTGGTAAAGATAGAGTATATATTTTTGGGAAAACTTCTCACAATTTCGTTTAAATTATAGAATCTACGCTTAACATAGACGTCAACTGCTACGCCAACGACACAAACGCTAGATTGTTTGAGCGGTTGTTAAAGTTTCAGCGAGCAACTGAGAAAGTAGAAGCTAAAAACTGAACTGAAACTCTTTATTCGCACTATTTCAAGAGCTTACTACAGATTATAAAAGTCAGAATATATAAGAAACAGTAAATTACATCAATAATCAAAAGGAAATACAAGACGCCTTTCAATCTAGGCCAAGGGCTAAACGCTTGCTTCGACCTACAGATGGAGATCAGGAGGAAAAAAGCGCGTGCTTGCCGTCAACAAACCGGGCGAAGCTTCGAGAACACTGCAATTTAGGTCGGCCAACGTCTCCTACACTACTTGTACTTCTTCATTTGCCAGTCCGCTGCTAGCTGGAGCGAACCCGATTAGTTATGTTCGTGGCTTCTTATCACCGGTACAGGAAATCGGCCCGAATTATCGAGTGTTTCCGCACGTTGGTACAACGCAACAACAATAACTATAATATGACCACTTTCATCGGTAACATGGTCAAACACGAGCGGGAGTGCTTGATTTGCTTAAACTCCCTATTAACGATTTCCAGGATCGTGTAGGCAACTTAACAAAAACATCTTCTTTCTCAACTAAAAAATTTTTAATTGCAAGCTTCTGGTGAGCTTTAAGCTCGAAAATTTTGAGCTTTGACGACGCTTTGCGAAAAGCTCCTTCAAGCACCGCCATTTGTCTTGTGTTTTCCACATGAGGATCGCGATAGAAAACAATATCTGATTGGACGAGTGTCAAAAGGTGAGTCTGGCGCGAAAAGGTTCCTGAAAATGGAACCCGAGCTGTGATTGGCCAATTCGGAAAAAGGAATGTAGTTCAGTTGTCAGCAGCCGTTCTTTTGGGGGAGCGTTGCGTGACATCCAAAAAAAACGGCTGCGAGGGAGACTAGTCCGAGTTGTGTCGACGTCGAAACAGATGTTTTCTCTGTGGCAATATTATTGCAAATGAAGATCAACAGAAGATTTCAGTTTGCGCATTTTAATTAGGAAATAAGGAACAAGGATATCTTAAGGTAAAGCGGTGTCAACCAAAGATAATGATCAAAACACAAAGTAGGTTAACAATAAGCTATAACAGCAAGTTGAAAATAATTTTCAATTAACTCAAAACCGTTTGGAAGGGAAAAACTATTTCAATAAACTGCTTTTAGTTGAGACTCAATTGATGCTAAACCAGATGGTTGCAGGCCCACGATGTTCTTTTCTTATTGGCTTGCTTAGAAGTAAATTAATTGAAAAATTTTATGGGAAATGGTTATTGGATTACAAATAAATTTTTTTATGCAAAATACTCGTCATCTTCTGCCTTTTAGTTTTTCTTATCATCAAGGAACGAAGTTTTGTTTTTCGCGACTCCCCAATTTGCTTGTAAAAGATCGATTTTTTGGCAGAGAGACAAATTGAGAAAGGTATCATCATTTTCTTTTTCTTGTTCTGGTATAGTTCAGATGACTAAAACATGATTCATCTCTGTATGATACAGTTGATAAATTGTTGATGATGTGCTGTGTATAATTAATCTTTGATGGTGATCATCATCCATTTTATTTCTGTTCAGAGTTTTTCTGTTCCATTGTTGTGCTCCGTTTTTTCGTTTTTCGATGATTCTTTTAAAAATTATTCTGATAACATGAGAGGCATTCCGGTCTAGGGATGGCTACGATAAACTTTAGATGATGATGATAGCGATTGTATAATCTTCGCTGTATGGCAAAACTTTACCAGGTACTTTGGCTCTGTATGCCCTATTTGTAATTGATGCTTCATGAATCAGCATTAATCTAGGTCTAAGTGATCGTCAGAGTTACATCATTTTGGCCCGTTCAAATGTTTCACGGAAGCATTTCCTCGTAAAAAATTTATTGAAAGAAACAAAAAAAGCAGCGCCGGTAAAAATAGAGAAACGATTAAAAATATGTAGATATTTAGGAGATATCTTGCAATTTTGTGGTGGTTCCTTTTTTGTCAAGGGACCGACACTCAAAGTGCGCTAGTACACGTATCTATTAAAAAGACCATGTTGGATGTTTTTCCTCTCAGCACCTGCCAATTGAATTAACTATGATGCATTTCGTTTTTAACGCTTCTGGATTCTTTACTACTTCTAAAAATTTTGAATGAAAAAATAAAAAGGGAATCGATTAACTCACAAAAAGAAAACTAAATCAAGCAAAAAATTAAAAAAAGAAAAGAAACAAAGCGAAAAAAAAGAAAACAAAAGACAAAAGAGAAATAATATGACCACTTTCATCGGTAACATGGTCAAACACGAGCGGGAGTGCTTGATATATTAACGATTTCCCGGATCCTGTAGGCAACTTAACAAAAACATCTTTCTCGACTAAACTTTTTTAATTGCAAGCTTCTGGTGAGCTTTAAGCTCGAAAATTTTGAACTTTGACGACGCTTTGCGAAAAGCTCCTTCAAGCACCGCCATTTGTCTTGTAATTTCCACATGAGGATCGCGGTAGAAAACGATATCTGATTGGACGAGTGTCAAAAGGTGAGTCTGGCGCGAAAAGGTTCCTGAAAATGGAACCCGAGCTGTGATCGGCCAATTCGGAGAAAGGAATGTAGTTCGGTTGTCAGCAGCCGTTCTTTTAGGGGAGCGTTGTGTGACATCCATAAAAAACGGCTGCGAGGGAGACTACCTCTTCATGGGACTCAAAATAAAGAGATTTTCTTTGTAACTCTCTCTGTTTAAATGACTGTCTCGTTCCAAGCATGGTGTCACAGTCAACTTTCGACCACTGTTCTTCAGCACTGTTTTTGAATCGCCTAGCAGTTTCTCTTCTTTCCTTTTGTTTTTGCACTTTAGTTTTTGCATGTGTTAGTCCAATTTCAGGTACCTTTGTTAAGGCATCAGCAAGGTTGATATTGTAGAGATTCTTGAATGGCTCATTAATGTTCAAATAGATGCTCTTTGCAGTATCCCGAATGGCCTTCTTTGAAGGTTTTACAGCCTTGGTTGTTTTTGTCAAATTCCCTGCTTCTTTTGTGGATGTAGCTACTGAGTCAGCTCCTTTTAGTCGATTAGTTTTCAGAGGGAATTGTGTCTGAAAAAGCAGATGATTCACTTGACATTCCCGGCAGTTCGAGATAGAATGTAATCCCTTCATAAGAGCTGACAGCGATTTCCATGCAAATGAACTGAAGTGATGTAAGTATTTTGACTTGCTTTCACCGCGCCATTTTTTAAAGTTTTTAAGAAGTACGTGCAGCCATTTGTCGAATGTGTTCTGAGAAACAGCAAAAGCTTCTTTGTTTTCAGAAAATGTACTCAAGAACCTCTGTAGACGAGTGCCCTTGTCGTAAATAACCTTCCCATTCTCATCATTAACACTGTTCCTTGCAGCTACACGCGCGAAGCCACAGTTAAAAAAATCCCGCCATAAAAGCCGCGATGTTTTTCCTTCGAGTTAGCGACTCTTCAAATCCTTCGTGTGGCAAAAGACGTTGAATTTTCAGCTGAAAAGCCTTTAAATTCCTTCAGACAATGTAAAACGGTAATTCTGAAGGTGTTTCGTTGAAACCAATTCAGCAAGATCGAAGCGTATGTTTACCCCACAAAAAACTCAAAGTTATCTGAACATTGCGCCAAAACTCGAAGGATAATTTAGAACAGGAACATGATATCCTATTATTCTACTAGCAATTAATGTTTTAGGAGTCAGAAGTGCGCGCAAAACTCCGAGAGACAGTTAAGATTTCTTTTATTACGAAAGTTGTCCTTCGTTCAGAGCGTCGAAATCTTGTTATCTTTACTTCTTTACTACGTCTCAAATTTAAGTATATAGAGATGAAAAATACCAGTTTTGCATATAAATAAATTTAATGTTTTCATTCAGCAAAGTTCCTCCTTAATGACGCAAAAGAAACGAGAAAAACAACTTACAAACTTTATGACCCTTCCACTGCAATCTTGTCCGCCATCTTGGAAAGGCTTTGTTGCTATAGCAGCAAGAACATTCTCTCGGTTCTAGTTTTCCGAAGTCTAGGCCGCGCTTTCAAATATGGCGGACACATCGAGCTGCTAGTTAAGTATTAAAAACGTTGGATACACCACTTTACCATCGTTGAGACGACGGCTTTTCTATTCTAAAACCAGAAGGCTATTGTAAAAAACTAGCAATCAATCGGGGATTTTAGATTCCATCTCAAATGGCCTCATGAGACACCAATAATTGAGTAAATTGCCGTTCATCGAAAAAAGAATGACAATTTCACACTAGCTAACGGCATTTTCCCGGATTCCCCGATTAAGCTCAAAAACACAGAACATAGAAGGCCATTCCTGGATGCTTTAACCGTAATCTGATGCCGTAAAAAGTGGTGTAAACTTGAACCAAAGAGAACGGAGACAAATGGCGCCAAATTAAAGCACTGAAAAACGGTTGCGTCACGTGACCCACAGAAACGTTTTCTTTCCCCATGGATTAGTAAGCTTTTTATAAAAGAAAGATCAACGAATGCTTAAATATTATTTTTCCAATTATTTCCTAATTTTTAGCCTTTTTAAATTCTGCCCCATTCCTTAATTCACGTGAGTAAGATCGAACCCTTTGCTAAAGTCAGTAAATGAAATTCTAACATAGCAGTGTCCAGAGTCTGGGGCTTCTAAAATGCAGTGTAAAATGTAAATTAAGGCATGTGTCGTTGATTTTTCCGGTATGGCAAATTGCAAGGGGCCAAGGTTATCAATGACTTGGCTATACAGGGAGCTAAGTGTGAAACCTTCTATGATTTTGGCTATCTGAGCAGTGAGAGTAATTGGTCTTAAATCACTGTCCACAGCCTTGGGAGGCGACGCTTCAACTGAGCTGGAACGTAGCCCTGTTTTAACGATGAGTTATAAATGTCAGTGAGCACAGGGCACAATTCTGCTGCAAACTCCTTTAAGATCTTGTTGGGAATCGCACTAGGGCCTAGAGACTTGCTGGGCTTTATTTGTCGCAAAGCATTGTACACCAACCTTTGATCAACAAGGAGCTACTCAGGGACCTGAAGGTCCAGTTCACAGTCCGTCAAGTCAAGGGGAATAAAATGAGCATTCAATCCCGCAAGGAAATTGTTGAAGCAATCAGCGAAATCGGTAAAAGTCGGGATGTTTTCATCCAGCATTTGAAAGGTCCGGTTGTCAGTAGTACTCCTCTGACATGTCGAGCCCTTAATCTCCTTCCACCACCGTTTTACACTGCTATCTTTCAAGGCCGCGACTTTCCTTTCATAGAAGTTCATTCTGTACTTCTTACATTCCTGCCGAACCATGTTTCGTCAATGTTTAAAAGCAGTAGAATCTGTACTATGTGACACAAGGGACTTTTGACGCCGTGAAATTAAGGACTTGAGCTTGGAAGTCATCCACGGTTTGTCAGAAGTACAACACTTTGTGCACTGTAAAGGGAAGAAGCGGTCCATTGCTTCCGACATTGTTGTAGAGAACAAGTCAAATTTATCCTTAACACTCCTGAGATGAAATAAATTTTGCTAATCATACTGCGTAATCCATCTTCCAAAATCGTCCACTTTACTAGGTCTTAAATCCTTCTTTAGCAGTGTGTTGACGGGTGACGATTTTCTCGAGGGATATGATCTTGAACGTATAAGGACGGAGTAGTGATCACTTGTGCCAATCTTGGGTAGCTGTTTGGGTGGTGAAAAAAAATTTTGGCCTATTCGTAAGACACCAGTCCAAAGTGCCAGAGTCACGCGTTAAAACCTTTATCACTTGAACTAGTCCAGTTAGATTTGTTATTCAGTAATCCCAGTACTGATCGGGTTAAAGTCTCCCCATACCACGACAAGACCCTCAGGATGTTTGCAAAGAAATGAATCAACATTATTTTGGATGTGTTCCAATAAGATCTTGTTATCATTCGGCCCATTTCTTGGGGGGTGATATACTACACCAAGTAGAATCAGTGAGACAGCACGCGGTAGTCGGAAGGGCCAGATTGTAAGCCAAAGGGATTCAACATCCGAAGACTCAAAGTCTACTAGTCGTTTACAGGGAATATGGGAGGTAACATATGTACAAACACTTCCATATCCATCTATACGATCGTTCCTAAAACAACAAAAGCCGTCAAGCGAGATAGCAGAATCAGCAACGTCGGAATCCAGCCAGTTTTCTGTGATACAAATAATACCAGGTAAATTTAAATTTACCACGGCTTGAAGCTCATCCACTTTGAAGCGTAATGATCGTACATTCGCAAGGCGTGAGCAGCGTCTGCACCCAGTACAGTGCCAACCCATCCCTGTTTTAATACAACACAAAGTTGTAAAAGCATGGTATCATAACGTACCGAGTACGACATGTTTTGAGTAACCGCGCCTATAACTGTCCCAGAGTTCCTTGCGTGTATAACGTGGCTTGAGTGCGGCCTGCGATACTACACCTGTCCGACATGTGAACGCTTCTTTAAGTCAAGGGCAGGTCTCTCAAGGCATCTTCCTACGCATTGACCTCAGTGACTTCTCTGTTCTTAAATGTTTGAAGTCTCATGGTCATTGTCGAATACGACAGACAAACATCAACAACAACCTGTATTTGACGACCCCGTTGGGCGTTTCGTGCAATCACGGCTCTTGACCTGCAAACCTAAACATTTCCTTTTTCCACATTAACAAGTTTGTCTGACGTGTATTAGTACTGATCTCCGCACTCGTATTTCCGCGCGTCTAAAGACCGGTCTTCAAGGTAAGATCTTTGTCTTTGAAAATCTTTTGTTATTTTGTTATAATAAGACAAAGCTTGTAATATCTAACTTTCGATATATGGCCACTTCAGTGCTTGATCAGTATTGACTGAAATCAAATTGGGCTGGATGACTCACTTACCAGTTTTATGGTAGACCAACATCGTCCTATCAAGTGATCAAGGCGGCTTTTCTAAGCTTTCATAAATTTCGTAATGTTGTTTTCGATGTATTATCTATTTTACTACACTCAAGGTTTTTAAGATGTTGCACCACAGAGAGTTTGTCCAACTTAGATAACAAATTCTGCCGCGGGAATTTTACAAAAACTTATCAATATCTCGTTGTGGATATCATTCTTACAAAACCATACCGATGTAAGGTGATCTGGCAACAATGATGTTTTTCAAAAAGACCTCCTACAAAGTTCGACGGTAACCTAAAGTCGATACCTCCTGTTGAAACGCTTAAATACTCCAACGGTCCGTTAGGTTTTATTGACGTTAGCGATTGTATATGCCAGAAGACACATTAAATTCTTTCGTATGTGCTTGCTGGTTCATGATAGTTCGTCCGTTATTCCTTTGTGTTCCTTGATGTGGGCAAATTTCGTCAAAATAGACTTCTTGGAAACAAGTTAAAACAAAAAATTGACGTAGAAGTCATCGAGAACTTACCTGTAGGAGTTTGCATCTTGGCAGTTGTTGTTTGACTACCGTGGAATGTTTGTTCAAGAGAGAATATAAATTTTTGAAAATTTAAGAATGTGTGATGAATTTCTGAGTTTCATACAAAATACATATTTATATTTATTTTCAAACGCGAGGCGCCTTTGTTGGGTAAATGAACATACATGGAATTCCGCAGACATAAGAAAAATGATAGAGAGAAACTGGAATGAACTTTGGCAAATCAATGTATTTGCTCAGTTGAGCTCACAGCCTATTTGCATATAAAAGAACAATCTAATATAAAAGAACTATATAAGAAATATAAATATAAGAAATATAAAAGAACAATCTAACTTAGAGAGGTTTTGTGCAGCAGCCAAGTTGGATGATAAGAACAATAGATCATTTTTCCCATGGGAAAAATTTCTTTCTTATGCAAAATATTTTCATTGTTCCTGCCATCCAACGTGGCTGCTGTGCAAAACCTCTATTTAACAAATGGTAAACACCACCGCGTACACTATTGAGTTATGGTTGCACGCGGGAGGTTGCTAAGCACGAAAGAAGCGTAAGAGTCGCTCGAGGCGATAGCCGAGAGCGACTCTAACTTCTTAAGTGCTTAGCAAACCTCCCAAGTGCATCCATAACTCAATATTGTACGCTGTGGTGTTTACCATTTGTTTTATAACATAACATTGATACATTGTAGCTAAAGAGTTCCCTTTTATTTAACAAATCTTACGTGACCTGAAAAAACAAACGCGCGCGGAAAAATAGTCTTTGCATTTGCTCACGTCAGCAGCGTACACCCATGGGCAAATGAGGGACGCTAAATTGACCAATCAGAGCGCCCGCTTTACTTTGGTTGTGTTATAAAATCACTGATTTCTCAAACCAAGTGGTCTCTTGCTGCATAGTTAACAACTGTTCACCGAAGTGGAGGTGGTTAGTGGTGGATATTTACCGAGCCGCGAAGTTTTAGTATATACTAAAACAGTGAGATACTGATACGCTGCTTCGTCGTTAATTTGAGTGATTTCTTCGCTTGTCACGGATGCAAACCGGGACGCCATTTTTCCCCGAGTTGCTCGGAGGTAAATGCAAAGGATATTCGGAGCTTGACTAGCCAATCAGAGCGCGCCTTCAACGCTATCCACTGTTTTAGTATATACTAATAACCACTATTCCGTAAACGTGTTAGTTGCCATACTCATAACAGTTTATCCCACTTTCCTTCTTCATCAGGCACATTGGACCATCTTTCCAAAATGAGTTTATTCACTACGGCCCAAACCAAAACATTTGGCTTTCATTCCACATTTACTCACTGAGTGAATACAAAAAAAAGAGTTTATCTCTGTTATCAGATCAAGTTTATTGTGGATAATCTCGACCGATATATCGGTCGATATATCATTCAAGAGTCAAGAGTTTACTTGGTATTGAAATTGATGGAATTACTTTAAAACTGAAAAACTTTTTTAAAGAACGAGACACACCCTTTCCTTTAATTTACATTCAACGGACTTCAGAATTTATTGCACACACTGTACTTCACTGAACTGGACGCTCTTTGATTTACTTCTTTTGAATTCACCTTACTTTATACGAACATATCCTTTCACGACACCGTACAGGCCATCATCACGAGCTGCAATTTATTCAACCTGCGCTTTTTTATAAGGATAACTTACTAGGCCTCAATAATTTTATTAACCAGCGCAATATTTTCATTGCTGGTAATACCACCTATCAGGAAATCAAGGAGGCGGTTATGGCAGTTACCGTAGCCGGTAAATTGCAGACCTAAGCTAATTTAATTTTATTAATATGACTAATCGCTTTACCACCATTTTTATTTTCTGTCGTTACATGGACGACAGTTTTATGCTAAGTACTCAAGCTCACCTATCCCACATTACAACTAACCTTTGCAGCTCCTACCCCACCTCGATTCCAATAATTCTTGGTGCAACCTCTACACAATTACTCACTTCAACATCACAAGGTCCACTATCAAGTATATCAAAAAGCACATCACAAGTACATGTACCCACATTTTTCATCAAATCATCCACCACACATTTTCACTGGCATCATCAAAACTGGAACTATACCGTACAGTAGACTTTCTGGGATTTAAGTGGATATTTGTGTTGCATGATTGGTCAATCCAGATAGATCGAAAACACTAGCACAAAATTCATTTTGATGACTTACTTCACTGTTTAAGTTGTAGTCTGTAGGATTTCCACATGCTGCATTTTCTTTGATGAATGACTTATCAAAGAGACTTTCATTATCATTATCATTATCATTATTTCTGTTATCACCTGAAGATGATCATGACACCTTAACAGCTTTAAGGTGAAGTATTACGAGCTAATACCATTTTTGTTTTATTTTTAAACAGTAGTGGTAAATTTAGAGGCTTCTTTCTAGTTCAAGAAATGGTACATTTTACAGGTGTCATTCTGTATTCATGGGGTCTTTCGCTTCCCCTAAACGTTCATAGGTAGTTTAACTTCCCATAACAAATCAAACTATAAGTGACGTCGCGTGCCTTTGTGACAAGGTACTTAATCTCGTACTTGTATTGGTATTAGTTACGCCTTGGTTGGCTGATTTAAGTAATATAACAAAAGATACTGTCATTACCATAGAGATAGATAAATAAAGCACAATCACGCAAACGTTTCAACTGGTCCCGCGGCACAATCACGCAAACGTTTCGTGTGGTCCCTTGTAATTTTTTTTTTAACGTCATTAGGTTTATTTCCTTGGTTACCACTGTCACTCACTTTCCCTGTAGTAAATGTGAACAAATTGAATTGGCCGTTCAACTCCTAAGAAACTTCTACTTTCAACCTGGCGAGCAGTTTTCTTTGATTCAGTACAGTAGTGAAGAAAATTTGGTGTCTCATGATGAAGACACCCTCCAGTTGATTCGCTTGTCACGGATCATATAACCTATATCGATTTTGCAAGCGGAGGTGCCACATCAATCACCACTGGGAAGTAATGGGTCGGTAGAAGATCCACGTCACGGTTTATTCGTGGTATCAGGACACACAGGAAGTTTTTGCAGTGAAAGAGAACAAAGTAAAATCACAAGAAGGTTTGAAGTTGGTGACTCCTCGTATATTTATTTAAGTTCACTTTGACTTTTCAAGCACCCACTAAGAATACGTGATTTCGTCATGGTGTTATCTTTTTCTTACCTCCCCCCACCCACCTCCCTTCTCCCTCCCTGATACACAGCTCCTTGTAGGCTTTCACTCGCGTGATCCGGAAATTTTCTAGAACATTTTCAAATCAATACCAAATCGGACAAAGAAAGTTCAAGCAAACCAAAAAAATGAGCGGTCTTTAATGCAAGGACCAACCACAGAGCGCGAAGCATTCCTTGTATTACCACCGTCATGCAGTTATGAAGGGATCTTTCATAGCGGGGGGGAGGGGGGGGGTTTCATATTAACCTCTATGCTAATTGATGTCCATTGGCAGAAATATTGGACAAGATGGCGGCCGCGCTTGCGTATTTCGTCCATAATGGCGTCCAAATAATATAAGAAACTGTATGGAAATTTGTACAATTTCTAAAATATAACAATCAGGAGCTCGTGGTCCCGTCTGCTCTCGATCTAGACATATTCAGTACTGATTCTGCTATTCATCAAACCTCACAGTGACTCGATAAATAAAAACCACTTACTTCCCGAGCCAGTTCTTTTGTCATTGTTCATTGACCTAAGTCGCCATACAGTTCTTCAAAATCCGTCGTTCTCCATCCCAAACACTCGCCTATTACAGGAAAGTGCATCAATGAAGTCAATTGCTCTCGATCGAATTGACTGCTACTGAGTTCGAAGCGTCCAAATATCCTGTAAAATTGCCATTTCCTCCCATCAAAAAACTTCCCAACGCGCCAGAATATCCCTTATATTCCATGTTGAGTAAGTGACGAGACGCCATTTTGAAAACTATGATTGAAATGGTTAAACACGAGCATCGCTGATCTTCGAATCGTCGGCCATATTTGTTTATGTTCTTGCTGGGAATAAATTAGTTCTCAGGTCCTTTGCGGAATAAAAATATGCCAGGCGTTGAATGCAAATTCAGTAGTCTTGGCGCGAGAATTTTAAAAAAGCAAATCAAAATTCTGACATCATGTCTGAGATATTGACTGATTACAAAAAACGTGAGCTTGAATGGAAATTAAGCCTGAGCACCGAGTTCCCTCTTCGTTACGTTAAGCAGCAGGCTGCTCAACAATATGAATTTCTTTTTTGTGTGGAGATTCCTTGGCCATTGCTACGCTTATGGGGTGAGATTTTGGAAGATACAGCCATCAAAGCAACTTACTTAGACCTTCTCAACTCAACTGTGGTTGATGGGTGGTTTATGGTCAAGAGGGGCTGCGAACGTGTAGAGAAACTATTATATAAGACAGCAGCTGTGGTGAAGAGTACCTACAGGAAAACAAGTGGGAGAAAAAAGAAGCAACTGGATGATAAAGTATATAAACTGAGTATAAGAAGGAATGAAGTGGAGACATTTGAATCCCTTAAGTCTGAAATTGAAAAATCTCAGCATGAACTTGACGAATGGAAAAGAAAGTTCAATGATTTGGCAGCAGAAAAGGAGGAATTGTATGATGACATGATAAGGGAGATCAATGAACTGCAAGAAGAAATAACAGATCTGAAACAGGTCAACAAAGACTTAGCAGATTATGTGGAAGCCCTTGAAAAAAGTGCATCACTACAATGTCAGGGGAAAAAATATAATCAGCTAGGAACTAAACAACAAGGTAGGAAGCTTCGCCTTTTAAAAAGCAAAGCACAATGTGCCTTGTGGTTTTGCAAAAGCTTTGGACTGGAACTGACAGAGATAAAACTACAGGATGAAGAGGGCTTAATTCACAGCTTAAATTACTCTGCATCCAATTCTACCCCTCATGGACATGCAAATTTGGATGAAGAAGAGAAAAACAAAGTGGAACAGGTTTTGTTCCTGCTTGATAAGTTTTGTGTAGGTGATGAAACGTATCATGAACTTTCCATGATCACTGAAGGCCTACCCAAATCCTATCTTGTGAAACAGTCAAGAACAGCAATGAACAAACTATATCATATCGAGAGAACACCTGGAAAGTATTCAGGATCATGTTTAAATTTCACTTCTACATTAAAGGATCATGTCAGGGAGCTCCTTATGAAGGAACCTGAACTGAAAGAAGGAAAAATTCAAGTCAAATTGAGTGGGGATGGTGCTCGTATGTCAAGAACAACAAACTTTATGATGATGTCCTTTACATTACTACAGTTGAATGAAAGTGTCATGTCCCCTAAGCATAACAGAACAGTAGCAATCATCAATGGGCCAGAGAAATATGAAACCCTAAAAACATCACTCTCAAATTTTTTTGATGAGGTAAATCAACTAATTAGCACAGGTACAATAGCAATTGATGGAGAGGATGTTGAACTAGAATTTTTTCTAGGTGGGGATATGAAGTTCCTTCTCATGATCCTGGGGTTGAGCTCAGCTACAGCTGATTATGCTTGTGCCTGGTGCAAAATTCACAAAGATGACAGGTGGGACACAAGCAAGCCCATCCACCATTACAATGAGGAACCAATGAGGCGCACTCTCGAAGAAATGAAAACACTCTGCTCTTCTAAAGATAACTTTGGATGCATTCATGAGCCACTTCTAAACATTCCACTAACACATGTAATACCTGATGAACTTCATTTATTGTTACGAATAACTGACAAACTACTACAGAATATCATTGATGAGGTACTGGAGAGGGATGCTGTGGAGGATTTTGATAAGCCTAGAGGCCAACCTAAAGGGATATACCTTACAAGACTAGTGAAAGCTATAAATGACCTGGGAATATCTTTTTCTGTCTGGAACAAAAAGAATGCTGATGGCTCTGAAAGCCAGGTCAAAGAATTTACAAGTCTCCTTGGGTCCCAGAAAAAGAAACTCCTGAGTGGATTGCCCTCTAACCTTCAGGAATTCCTGTACCCAAATACATCTGCAACAGTTAAACAACTGTGGGTTGATTTTGGCCACTTGTATGACAAGATTTCTGATTTTAACCTCACCAACACTTCTGCTCATGACATATTTCTTGATGCAAAGGCTTGGATTGAACTTTTCTGTTCTCTACGAGGTGTTCGCCAAGGGTATACCAGACCCAGAGTAACCCCCTATATGCACCTTATTCCCTACCACCTTCCTTTCTTTGTGCAAAAGCATGGTTGTCTCAAACAATTTACCGGGCAAGGAGTAGAAAAAAATAACGATGATGCTAAGAGAATCCACTTTCACAAGTCAAATAAGTGGGATGCTGCCAGAGACATACTTTGCACAGAAAGTAGGCAGTGGGAACTAAAGCACCATGAACGTAAGAAAGCCACCTACACTAAAAGGAAGCTAGATTACTGGGAGGATGAAATCCATCGAAAAAGGAAAGAACAACGGGCTTCTTCGGCAAGCACATCCATGTACATGGAACGGGTCGAGGATGATGAAATATCTGATGAAAGCCCCACTTGTGCCACCCAAGATTATAACAAGATGACAATTGCACAACTCAAAGAAGTCATCAAAAGAAAAGGAATGAAAGTGAAAAATATAACTAAATTTAAAAAAAAAGACCTAGTGGCTCTTGTCGAAAATTCTCAAGTACAATAAATATAATCTGTAAATTTACTTAGGAAATAACATTATTCAGTAAGTCTGTTAAAATTCATTTCACCATGCAAAAACAATGAAGCACTGAGAATAATAGGTTAACTAATTTAGTCCTCCTTGTACTCATTTACTGGTTACTGTATATCAAAATGTTATATAAATTTGACTAATTACATGATGATGAGACTTTAACAAACTTGACTGAAATCTTTTCAGTATAGGCCCTCGGGGCTTCAACAACAACCTCAGCCACCCTTTCATAGGTTTTTGGAGATAGGCTAAGGAATCTCCTCATTTTAACTGGAAACCTAATCCTAACTCCATCTCCATGTTTATCTAATATACAGCTCCAGTTGGTAGGAAGCTTACATCTACTAAAATCGTTTTCTTCGTATAATTGCCAGTTCTTTTCCTCAGCATGTCTTCCCTTTCCACTAAATAGATATTTGAAGACATCATGGCGAAATTCCAGTGATACAGCCTGTGTTGGACCTTTGTGCCTGAGAGCATCCGATAAGGAGACTCTCAGTCTGTCCACACACTCCTGGACAGTGTCCACATGTGGTTTTGGAGACTCAAAGTACCTGCAAAAAATAGTTAATTTTAATTTAAAACTTAAACGTTTTACTTTCACAACCCAGTTCTTAGGATGTGTACTTCCAAGCTCACTTGGTTAGTCAATATTGAGAGCTACACAAAAGCATTATAAAAGTCAACACTAACAGCAAGTACATGTACCAATGCAAAGTTGATAGCGGCCAGAGTGAACAGTCTTGTATAACCAAAACAGTGATTCATTACTGTTTTCTTATGTGCTTTCTTTCATATTCTTTCCATGTGTATGGTATCAGGGAAGTCTGTTGAAAGTTAGAGTACCCTTGTGTTAACAATCAGACAGCAAGTTGACCAAATTGATCAATATATTGCTAATGCGGTTAATGGTGAATATAAATTACCTCAACAAAAGTTGGGAAAGGTGTTCTTCAGGCTCCCAAGTATTCTGAAATGCGCTGAAGCCTTTCCACTTAATAAGGTATTTCGTTCCCTTAAAAATGTAATATGGATAAACTAATTAACGTGTCAATTTTTTCCTTTCATAAACTTATCATGAAATATAACTGAATATAATCAAAGCTTCGCGTTTTACCTCTGAGTCCTCCCGGCTTGTAATAATTCGCTCTGCCTCGAACAATCCCAAAGATTTACGTGCTGTTCTTCTTTTCTTTTTATTTTCATCAAATAGAGGATCCGCGGTGCTCAAATTGTGTAAGTCGTGGTACGAAACACGCTTCTTTGCAGATCGAGCCATGATCGCCGCCATATTGAATTCTCTTGATATTCTATTGTTCTGGAGTGTAATACGATATACCGCTGATAATTGTTAGCGGGCTCGAAATGTCCGTGATTTCTGGCGATGTCAGCGAAACCAAAGACAAGGAAAGCGGAGGTAGGAAAACATAAGTACCATATGTATTTTATTCTTTCTTACCAAAACACTCTCCGTAACAGGCTAGGTTTTTTACGAACATTTTGGAGTCGAAGAATATTGTTCAGAACAGCTTATATACGTGACAACCGCTTAGGAGTTATTATGCAATCACAACCCTTCACCCACAAACCTGATAATTTCCTCTTTCCGCATTAATACGTTTCATATGACGTGTATTTGTAATGATCTCCACGCATCATTTCGTTGCTCGCATTTTCGCCTGTCTAAAGACCGGTCGTTAAGGTAAGATCTCTTCTTTGAAAATTTCTTGTTGTTTTATCGTAATGAGACACAGCTTGTAATATCTAACTTTCGATTCAAGGTAACTTACGTGCTTGATCAGTATTGACTCAAACCAAATAAGGTTTGATAACTCACTTGCCAGTTGCTGATGTTTTATAATAGACCAACATCAGGAATTACCATCGAGTGATCAAGGCGGCTTTTCTAAGGTTTCATAGTATTCGTAATTTTGTTCCCGATATAGTATCAATTTTACTATATACAAGGCTTTTCATGATGATGCGCCATAAGGGTTTGCCCAGCTAACGTTAAAAACTCTGCGGAATTTTACAAAATTAAGCAACGTCTCTTGTAGATATCATTCCAACAAAACCATTTCGATTTGAAGTAATGCGGTGATATTCTGCGCAACATTGCTCTAATAAATGCTACAACGACGACGTATTTTTTATGAGACTTCCTTTCCTAACTCATACAAAGTTCGACGATAACTTAAAGTCGCACACCGCGGGTTGAAACGCTTGAAATAATTCAATGTGCGTGTCATCATCATAAATATTCGTGACTGAGAAAAAAGATACGACTGGTAATGGCAAACGAGAAAAGGAAACTCTTCAAACTTTTCAGTTTTCCTATTATTCACAGATCAACCTTTTAGAACATCTGCAATAAGGTTTCTGAAGCACATGTTTCTGCCGGTTTGCCTTCTGCCTCAGTAAAGGTTATGGTTGGCTGCTTTTCAAACAGACTGAATTGTGAATGTTAGATCTTACTGATCTTACAAGGTTGTGGGCCAATTTGGTTTTAGATCTTACTTAAGTAAGTCTTCTACTCCGAGGAGGTGCTTTTTTTTTATTTAAGCTGAATCATTTTTTACCGATATTAGCGGTTGTATGCGCCAGAAAACAATTAAGTTCTTTAAAAAGTACTTGCCGATTCATAATAGGTCTTCTATTCAACCTTTGTGTTCTTTGACGTATGCAAAATTCGTCAAGACTGACTCACTGAAAACAAACAAAACAGGAGTTAATGCAGAAGTCATTGCGAGTTTGCCCTCAGGAGTTTACCTCTCAAAAAAGTTTTGATTGCCTTCCAGAGGAAAAAATGTTAAGTTTTGGAAATGTAGGAGTAAGTGATGAATTTGGGGATTTCTTACGAAAAAACACACTTTAGGTTTATTTTCAAACGTGAAGCATCTTTTTTGGTAAACAAAACATAAAAGAAATTTCGCCGACATAACAAGAATAGATATAAAGAAACAGGAATGAAGCCTTGAGGGAACTTAATCAAAAAGGTCTGGGTCGTACCTTGCATTCCACAATCCATAGAGGAAAAAGCATTTTCCTGTCAGATTATACGTTTGCGAAGCTAACCGTAAAGCGAACGTGATATGCATTAAGTCAGTTACAAAGGACTGGACAGCTCGTTCATAGGAACTAAACTAAGATCGCTACCCCTTTCAGATAAAAACAAACTTAATCTTTCAGTAAAAAATCAATTTTGTCAATTCTTACATGTTCTGGTTACTTCTTTCAATTTTCATTTTAAATCGTTATCAGTCTTTCGTCATTAAATTAAATCATGTTTTCCACAAACGTGACGATATTCTGAACAGCTCCATGTTAATTTGCATTTTGCGTTCATCCTAGAGACTACGCACAAGCTTAAAATAACTCGATCAGTGTTATGCAAGATGACAGCTATTACATGTGAAGATACACTTTTCAATAGAAATATAAAGGAACAATTATTATAGATCATTATCACTGATTTCTCAGACAAAGCGTTGTCTAGTTACTCAATAACAACTATCCCGTGTTAGTTGCCATACTCTCAAAAGTTTATCTTACTTTACTTCTTTATCAAACATACTGGACCAACTTTTCAAAATGACTTTATTCATTTACGGCCTGAACCAAAACGCTTAACTGGCTCTTCATTTACTCACGGAGTATATCAAAGAAAAGAGTTTCGCTCTGTTAACTCTGTTATCTTCATCACGATTGTATAGTCTGGCGGAGTTGAGGCTCACAGGCATGAGAAAGAGCTAGGTGGTCTACAACCTTTCCTGCATATAAAGGGAAATGAGGGTAAAGTAAATGACCCAGTAAATACCAGAGTGAAGATCGTGAATACCGCTTATTCCCGTTTGCCGATAAATGTCTGTGGGTACTTAAATAATAGGTGGAGATGCATCACTTAAATCATCGCCAAAGAGGGTTTTTTTTTTAGATAATGATTATCATTTTGAGTGTTTATTTAAAACAACATAATACTTGAAAGCTTCATTGCACGAAAGCAAGTTTGAAGTATTTGTTGACATTCAAATCAAGTTGGATACTAAAGAGATGTAGTTGAATGGAACTCTCGAAAAGACGCATACTTCGGAAATCATAATATCCTAGTTTTAATCGTCGTTATAACGAAAAAAAAGTAGGTATAGGAATGGTTGCTCTCTTTGAGTAACGTGATTCTTCCGAAAATTCAACTGCGAATGCTACCATTTCGATAAACAACTACTCTAAGATTCACTCTGACGAAGGACGAAGGCTCCAAACGTTAGCTTTAGGATTTCTTTACGGCGACCACTTTAAATTAAAAGCTAATTATCTTTCAATACCCCCACCGACGAGGCACCACAATTTCTGTCGAAAGTCACCTGATTTTGGCGATTTTTCTTATGATATATGATATATATATAATTATGATATACGCTCTTCAGCTCCTCAAGGTCCAGCGTTGTTGTCATTCTTTGCCATCAGCTTACCAATATTTATTTCGTCTCCTTAATGCACTTCAAAAAAATGTACTTCTGTTATAATTCATTCAAAAAGTTCACGAATTTACTTGCACAAACTTACATTGTAGTTCGTATGGTGAAGAAACCTAACTAAAACCAAACGGCCTTTTTTTCGGACCGATTGAAGAATAGGTATAGAAAGGACAAAGTTTAAATTCTACAAAACTATTGAGGTCACGCAATAAAATTATAGCTTTTTCCCTCTTAGGTCACATTCTTGTGTTAACATTTTAACAGTTATTTTTCCTCTCTTTGCACAGAAGCCATCACGCAGAACATTATCAAATCAAGAAATTTAGCTTATCTACTTCAACAACCGTTAGCACTCTGTCGACCGCCTTATGATAATGATTGCTCAGCGTCTGAAGAGACAATTTGTTGCTCTTGTTGCCTGCATTCTGATTGGTATACCGGATGGTAAGTCGATTCTTTCTTTCTTTATCCCTGCTATTCACACATTACTTGCTAAAAGGGTGGCCCCAGCTAAAGTTATATTGATGCAATTAAAGTGTAAAATTTGTATCGGCAGGCTTTGCAAATACAACAATGTCATCTCCATCTGCAAGTAACATGTCATCAAAGGAGCATGCGACGGCATCTCCATCTGCACGTGACATGACATCAATGGTGCATATGACGCCATCCCCATCTGCAAGTAGCATGACATCAATGGTGCATGCGCTGTCATCCCCATCTGCAAGCAACATGTCATCAATGATGAATATAAAGTCATCCGCATCTGCAAGTGACATGACATCAATGGTGCAGATGATGTCATCCCCATCTACAAGTAACATGTCATCAACGGAGCATGCGACGTCATCCCCATCTGCAAGTGACACGACATCAATGATGAATGTGATGCCATCCACATCTGCAAGTAACATGACATCAACAGTGCATATGACGCCATCCCCATCTGCAAGTGATATGTCATCAATGATGCAAATGGTGTCATCCCCGTCTGCTATTGATACGACGACAAAGATGGCTGTTATACCATCACCATCTGCTAGTGAAATGGTTCTTACGGCAACGCCAAAGCCTACGTGTTCTCCAGGATTTACTGGAGGGAACTGCTCTATAAGTAAGTTATGAAATGCATTTAGATTTTGTTTTTTATACATTACCAGCCCCTATTAACAACGCGAATCGCTACTCTTTTTATTTCATTGTCGTAGATATTGATGACTGTACACACGATAGCTGTTCCGGAAATGGTCTTTGTACTGACAAAGTAAATGACTTTGTATGTGTTTGTAACGATAGTTACTTTGGAAAAAACTGTGAGGAAAGTAAGTGTCGTTAGATGTTCATTATGAGACTTTTAAGATACGAACTATTTGCTACTTTTGCAATATAACAAAGAAATATCTGATTTGATTTAAGTGGTATCATTTCAAGACAAAATACTTTTCTCTGTACGTGTCGCTAGTCTTGTATTACTCAAAATTTTAAATTAAGCCCACATCTCTTTCATTTTAAAGTGTTTTCATGGTGGAGCCGTATCATAGGATATCATCGATGATTTTCGTTAGCTTTCGTGGGTGAAAACGTTTTAGAGTTGAAGGCGATGGGCAAAAAGGAGAAATTACGTCTACTTCCATTGCCAGAAATCTGGGTCAAAAAGCCGGACGCGCGTGCGTATTGAGAAGTTAATGGCGGCGAAATCGTGTAACGAAATGTATGGGATTTCAACAAAAATCTAAAATACTACAAATACGAGTTAGATTATTCCTTAGCTCCGACTCGAAACATGTTCAGTAGAGATTAAGCTGTACTTCTAACATAACATTCAAAAGCTGTTTGTCTACTTACTTCCAGCAAAGTCAGCAATGTTCGATATTCGAGGCTAGCCATTACCTCTAGTCTGTTTCAAATATAGCGTAATCCATGGCAAAGGATCGCCGATTTGAGGAACTAGGGAGTCAACTAGCTCCGACTCGCATTAAATAAAGGGAAGTTCGAAGTAAGCAAATCGTCCATAAAAAGAGACATTTCTTGACAATGAGATACTTCCAAAATAGCTTGAAAATTGCTATTAAAAATACCAAGAGATCAGTTCAAAGTTGTTTTTCTTTTGCTTTTTTCTCCACAAAGAAGGTCCACAGAACTTCGTTCAATATTTTGTATTGAATCTGTCCTCACCGCCAGCTTTGTTTTCATCCGACTGCAATCCGCTGACCAATGAATGCGGGAGCAAAATGTCCCCGATTTCTGGCGATGTCTATGAAAACTTAGCGAAAGCTTATAAATTCTTGGTACAGATTTCATTTGAAATTTGAAAATGTACTTGGTTTTACCGACTGACGAAATATGTGTAACTTATGTACTTAATATTCCATCTTAATTCCATCTGAGTCATTCGCGTCTTTACCCTTAGAACTCAGTACCTGTAACCCAAACCCATGCGAAAATGGTGGAACTTGCGAAGAGGATGGTGTAAATTTTAAGTGTACATGTACTCCGGCGTTTGAAGGGGAAACCTGCCTATCAGGTAAGGGCGTGTCTCTCTGGCACTTCTCGTTCCAGTGATATATCGTTCCAGCGAAATACCGCGTGTACATATGGAATTTCCCGTCGAGTGTTCAACTCATTATATCTCACGAGTGAAGGCAGCGAACGAGTGAGACATCAAGTTGAACGCAAGAAGCGAAATTTTATATCTGCAAACAAACAAGTAATATTTTAGTTTGTTATAAACACGATAGGTGTTTACTGACAAGAAAAGCGAACTATATCAATGAATGAAATGAAAAGGATACACTATCCGCGAAAAAAAAATCGTAAAGTGCGGGGGCGATAAGGCTCAATATCTTTAAGGATCTTCTATTTTCCTGTCTAGATTTTTGAGGTTCTTTTCGGGATCTTGAAGGATCTTCAAAAGATCCGACTGAGCACGAGTCAGCTATATGCTGTTGTGTTTTTTGATCGTCGGCATCCAGGCTTCTGGGATTTCATTTTTACTCCACTTCCCTAATTATCATGATTACTTCAGCAGTAACTTGAGAAATGTACTGAAATAACTTACTGATCTAACTAACTAATCTAATCATTTTCACATTCTGTTTCTGCAAGCAACGAAGCATACTATTAAATTGAATTGAAAAATTAGAAATGTGCTTTAAAGCCGATCAACACTAGCAAGAAATCTGGAGTCAAAGGCGGCGTTCGAAAAACCCAGCTCATAGTGGCATATATGAAAAGCGTCATACTTTATATCATAGGCCTGTTGTGACTAAAAAACCTTCACCTGAATGATTTTTTGCGCCAACATAAGTTATCAGGATTTCCTGTTCTAATGGCTTTCTCGCTTACTTTCTTTTTACAGGAAAAACGACTGTCAAGGATTGGGAGATCGTGCTAATAGCAGCTGCAGCAATAATCTTTTTTCTTATAGTAGCTATTTGCGTTTTAGCAGTGAGTATTCAATCAACTGCTTTTCATTTTGGGATGGGTACTGCAATCATCAAAACCATCAACCATGGACATATCTGAAAGGATCGAATTTGGCGTGCTCGGCGATAGATATAGATGTATCCCTAATTGCAAACATGTAATTGGCTGGTCCTGGTCTGGGTACTTATCGAAAACTTTGTTCCGCGCTTGAAATTAAATGATCTTTGAAACTTATCTTTCTCCGCCGACCGAGCTTAAATTGTACCTTTTAAGAGCTCTACTGTGGTGCCAATTTCTTTGGTAGGGGAAGGGCGGGTAAGGGAGCGAGAGAAGGAACGGTTGGGAAAGATTACTCCTTCTAGCGAGGGAAGGAACGGAAAAGAGGGGTGGTTGGAACTTTCAATTTACTTTTTGGGCACAAAAATTTTTATCATCACTATGTGTTAGCTGTAGGAACGTGGTGGCGCACGGCATGACTCCGACGGAATTCTTTGATATCTACGACTGACAATGATTTTGAAAGGTTATAGCAACAAAAATATTGAGGCACAAAGGTTGTGTAGTTTGCTGTCAAGAGTTGCTTAGGCGTTATTTTCATTTATTCGTCTCTTTAAACAGATTAAATACAGAAACGCTGTTCGGGATGAAAAGAGAGAACTCTATGCTCTTGATGGAAACTGGGAATTAATGGAGAACGGATCTAACGGCTTGAGGGCTCATCCTGATTTCAAGAGTCGTAACGCACCACAGGTTTGTTGACCAGTTATTTTGTGGGGGATCACAAGGGTTTCAGGGGGGGACGGAGGGGAAAGGATCGGTCGTTGCTAACAGAGTATAAAGTGGAGAGTACAGAAAATTGACTGCCAATGAGAGGGAATCCTTAGAACATTACAGAGCCTTATAGAAGGAGGCTTACGTAAATTTTATTTTGACAGAAAAATTCCCCCTCTCCCCCTCTGGCGATGAGTAGCAATAACCGTTCCCCAAGACTTTCAAATTTACTTTTTCCTTGTCTGACTGATCTTGGCTATCTTTGTTTTACAGAGCTATGTGTCTCCAATGTATGACAAAGTATCTGGATCGGATAACAAAGCATATCACGAAGACAGTGCATTGTAGGTTTAAATAAAAGATCTGATTGATGTCATCGAAAAAATCAGCTTGTTAAAATGGGTCTTCGAACTCTGCGACCTAATCCTAACAGTCGGTTTCTTAACAGAACAACTTTATTTTATATATTTAAGCGATTCCAAGTTAATGGTAATAGAAGTTTGTTTCTCTGAGGTATCACTTAATTCTACGTGTGATAATTTTTTACTAGTCGGTAGATATTGTATAAAAAAGCGATAAACATTTTAGGGATTTAAGGGTCTAGAAAGTGTTAATGACATTGATCATATCTACAAAGTTTTTGTTTTTCATGCTTTATTTGTCCATTTTCTGGTCAACAAACAGTTAAATTCCATGCAGTGGGCCTGTTTGGTAACAGATTAAATATAAAGTCAATTTAATGTGTTGAAAACATCAGTGATCAGTTGCACTCTCGCTTGCGGCTCGTTTGCAACTTTTTGTTCTAATATCATTTCGACATATTATGTAATTCTTCTCTTAAAAAGACGGCGAAGTGACAACTGCAAAGCTGACTAACACGCCTAACATGAAAAACACCTGAGATGTTATTCTAACTAACAAGGCGAGAAAAATATGTAAATTTTAATAAAGAACAACAACAAATTCAATTCAATGAAGAAGTTGCGTGTCAGTCGTCCTTAAAGGTGTTTGTGCGGAGGGAAAATATCAACTTAAAGATGCGGACTTAACAAGTAGCAAAGAACAGAAGAGCTACGCAATCGTAATGGTTCCATGGCTTTTGAAAAGTTTATTGACAATCTTTCAAGTTTTCCTTTTTAAAATGTGTGGTGTTCACGGTTACGAGTCGTTTCGTAGCTACGGTCTTTTCGTATGCACTCGTTTTGAACCCAGATGGGTCGATTCGTACTCAGTTGGTTTCTTTTTTCAAATAGCAATATTAAGTGCGTCCAAAGGTTTTAGTACGTGGCTTCCATTCAGCAGTTTTTGTTATGAAAGTTACCAGTATACACAACAAAACATTGTGGTCTTTTACTTGCTTCAGATCATTCTTCAGACTTATTATACGCAACTGTCGAAATCAGTTCACACGCTCGCGCGCGAGTTATTTCGAAAGAGTGTTCGCGCGCGAGTTATTTCGAAAGAGTGTATATCGGGACGAGTACGAATTGACTTACAGTTTGGGTACGAACCGACTCAAAATGGCATGAATCAACTGATGGGAACGAAACGACTGGGTACGAGACGACCGTCAGTTGTATTGTATTGTATTGTAATCTTTATTTAGACACGATCAATTCATCAGCCTATAAAAATACATATCGCATAAGCTAAGATATTTAAAATTAAAACTACATACTATAACACTAAAGCTGCTTTCCGTGAATGCCGTGCGTTAGAGTTAAAGAATGTCATTAGTCTTACGTTTAAATAACCCCAGAGACTTTGTGTTCCTTATATCGCGCGATAAACTGTTCCATAATGTGGCACCATTGTAGCTAAAGCTTTTTCTGTAATAATTAGTGTGCGGTAGTGGAACATTAAGCTTATTCTCAGAGTCCCTGAGGTCATAAGCAGAGTCACGCCGCGTTAACTTTGAATATAGATACCCTGGAGCTAGCCCGTGCAGACATCTAAACATCATGGTGGCTTTATGGATTTCCTGCTGGCGTGCAAGATTTTTCCACCTTAAAACCTCGAGTAGCTCAGTTGCATTTCCATCATAGTTAAAGAATGTCAACACACGGGCTGCTCTATTCTGCAACGAAACGACTGGATTCCAAATAGTGCGAGTCGTGATTTGCTACCTGAAATATACGTGAACCGTTAATTTCTCTTTCGTTTCAAAAAAATCTCAAGATTTCCTTCAGAACCCTTGTACACAAAAAGAGAAATTAGAAGTTTTCCGTTTTATGTACGTGACGTGTGAATTCTTCTAAAATTCCTGCAGGAGGCAGAATCAATATCCCCACTTCACCCCCTTCCCCGACTTTCCCGCCCTCCTTTACTTCTTAAGTGTTGCAATAAGATTGATTGCCCTTACGATGTTTGAGTTTAGTAGAAATATATGATCCCCGAGCCATTGTCACACGTTCTTTAATTACTTCCTCAAGCTGCATACGTTGCATGTAAAGTGACCCTTACACTGAGGACTGAGATAAATATCAATGCCACCTGAATGGAAAATCCAATCGCATAAACACTTACTTTTTGTTTTCTTATCTAAGAAATATTTACATTGTACAGAAATTAAATCCGTAGAGACTACGATTAACTGTGCCGTTCGTCATTGTTAAAGTTGACTTTATAACTATTTAGTCTTAAACCGATAATATAAACCATCGCTGCTCACTTTTTATCTTGTTAACTTGGTCTCACTCTTTTTAGTCTTCCGCCTTTTCCTTTCCCATTACCTATACCCGCGCTGCCTTTTCCTGCAGTGGCTCAGCGATGTTTACCAGCTATCGATGCTCCAGCTGGTGGACCAGGGGGATAATCACCTTTTAATCCTCCGCCTTTCCCGATGCCTTTACCCGCGCTGCCTTTTCCAGCAGCCGTCGCGTTTGATACTTCGATGAAGATCACTCGAGGAGGCGGATTACGAAGAGCTGTGTACAACACAAACGCGTCTTTGCCTGTTTCAGGAAAGTTTACTTCCTCTTTGCTACATTTTCTTGCATTATTATCGGCACTGCATGTTGGAAGCAGTATCATGTAGCGGATGTCATGTTGTGGTGTTTGAAAAGAAGCATAGACATGTGCAGTGGCTCTTGCCTTTTGAGGACTCGCGCGACAATCAAGGTTGGTGCAGTTGTATACACAACAATACTCTTCAGTGACAGATTTCTCTGTGCACTTTTTCCATAACTCACCGGCACTACTTGCTTCAAGGGGCCGTCCTCCCACTGTAGCCACGGTTTTAGGTTTATCACCGGTTGTCAACACCGCATGGGTAAAGCCTAACGACCAACTAGGTCTTAAGCTAAACATTCCTTTGCCAGCATCTTTGAAGGCTGAAAGAAACGAAGCTTGATCAATTCCATAGGCATCAAAAAAATAGTCTGGAAGAGTTGACGCATCCCCCATGTTTCTCTGTGTATCTCTGGTCCTGATGGAGGAATAGTTGACGAGCTCTATGTGTTTACGCGACTATCTTTAATGCTTCATTACTGTTATTTTGACTATTTTAAGGTCTTGCTTACCCATTTCTAAATGTTCCACCCTCTTGAGATTCTTTGTCACACTGAGTGGCAATGACCTCTGATCGAGCCGAAACCTTGAAAGTGCTCAAAAAATGTGCAACTTCCAACCTTATCATGGTGGGTTAGGATTATACTTTAGGATAGTAAAACCTTATACGCCACCTTATTTCACCCTTGTAAATGTGCTTCTATAGCTGAAAGTGTCATGACTGCGTTCCTTTCACTAAATAGTTCGATATTTAATCTCATTGGGAAAGCAACAAGAGACAGAGACTCTTGTTCCTAAAAACCAACCACAATAACAAAGTCATCTTCGTGTTCTTGGTGTAACAATATAGCTCATGGAATCAAAGTTTTGTATCAGTTATATTGCTTCTATTGCTAAAAATGAAAAACAGGAAGATTAAACTGGGTGATGGAATTTACGTCCGCTGTACTGTATTTTTTTTTCCTTTAAGTATACTCAGTGGAGGAATCTATATCCGCTTATTTTACATTGTGACGCCATTCCGGCTTAATTTGTCCTCATTCCGCTTTCTATTTTCATGTAAATATCAAATAGATTAATCAACAGCCGGTTTCATCGAAGGAATTCACATCCTGTTATTGAATTCAATGTACAGTCTTTGCGACCTACTTTCAATCTTTTTTGATACTCAAGGTCTCCTAAATGTTGCCCATTAATTTCTTTGTTGGCTATTCATAATATATCGGTTTTCTACGGTCAAACCTGAAATGAGCAGTCCTCCGTCAAACGGTCAGTACTATTAAATCGGTCACGAACAAACTCTTGGAGTTCGTTTCCCATGTTTATACCACTAATGAAACCGCTGTTACACTGTTACAACTACTTATGTTATCATATCAAGAAGAGCGGTAAAACTCATTAGGCTTCCAAAATGGCTGATTCTATTCTTATTTACCTTTAGTAATCGTTTCAGTCCTTAAGAGCGATTGGCCTCTACTTTCTCCGTATGGTATCGCTCCTTAATTTGATGTTTAGGTCAGAGCTGGATAAAGAAATTCTTAACAACTTAAATATGGTTGAGAAGGGTCTGAAAGATACGCGTTAGAGTTAGAGCGTTTGAACACCAAACTGGTAATTTTCCCCAATGTTCACTTGTGTGTCGCCATTTTCCGTCCTTGAACTAGACACCAACTAAAATCATCATACTATGATTACTGTATACTTTTTTTTTTTAAATTAACTGTATACTTTATTTCTTTCACCATCTTTCCTTAGAATATACGATATTCTACCAAACTTATCATATATTTATTTAAGAAGAAATAAATAAATAAAAAAAAAAGAAGAAAAATTAAAGAAATACCCAACCAAATGTAGCAAAGCTAATCGAGTCGGGTGGTTGCAGACAATATTAAAACATATCAAGGAGGTTGAAAATAAAAATTACAATTAGGAGATTACAAAATCGTTAATTTAGAAAAGTGAAATTGATTCAAACAGGTATATGATTCATGAGTAAGAACGAAGCAAATAAAGTAAGTTAAATTATTACACGACTCGGGCAGTCAGAGGGCCAAAAACTAAAATCAACTAATCAAAATGCTCTATTGCCGGTCAATATTCTCTCAGTATTGGACCGGGCACTGTCCAGAATGGTCCCGAATGATACCGCACTTGTGTTTCTTTGAACTTCAGTCGTATAATAAATCTCTTATTAACGAAGCTTGCTCGGGACCGTACTGGAAGAATATCGGCCCTTGGTCTTTTTTGTACGGTCTTTTTTGTACTGTCAAGACCTCGGGCCGATATTCTCCTAGTACACTTCTCTCCAAATGATTAAATAACTGTTCTGTCAGTTCTCTTTACCAAAATAGTTTGCAGGTGATTTGGTAATTAGACGACTGTTTTTGTGCTTTATCGGGATTCTCTTAAACAGCGAGCCTTGACTTGTTTTCGAACTTGTTTTCACTGCATACACTTTTGCCGATCTGATTACAAGCGACTTTGATGGGAAAAGAACGTGGCGGGACAAAACCATGCACTGAGGTTATTCACATACTCGAAAGGCTCGTAGTTTACACAGTATGTCGATGCTAAAATTTGCCTTGTGGCTTAGTCACGGTTACTGCTTAATTGAGCTACAAGTTTATGTCACACTTCTTTCCAAATTACTGAATAACTGTTCTGCCAGCCGTGCCCTCTTCGTCAAAACACTTTAGAAGTGTTGTGGTAATTAAACGACTGTTTTTGCGCTATATCAGCATTCCCTTTAACAGGGAACCTTGACATGTTTTCCAACCTGTTTTTACTGTGCACTTTCACCGAGCTAATTACAAGCGACTCCGAGAGCAAAAGAACGCGGCAGAACGAAAACCATGCAAGGCTTAGATTACACGTGGATTCCACTTTGTCCATACTCAATCTGCTTTGTAGCCCGGTCACAGTCACTGCTAGTCGCTATACAGCCGTTCTTAGGGTGGTCACGCAACGCTCCTCCCTCACGTTCGTGGGGAGGAGCGTTGCGTGACGAGCCTAAGAACGGCTGTGTAGCAGACTAAGTCACTGCTTAATTGAGCTGCGAGTTTACGAAAGTTTGTACGTGCTGGTTCGCTCATTAGCCTTGAAGCTTGGAAGCTTCGCATCCATGCAGTAACGTGGAGCAAGCAGCTATGTAGCCAAGTAGGAAAAAATCACAGCTCATATGTGGTTCAATACCTTTTAGTCCACTTTGCCTGTACTGAATCATATCTACAGTTGTCGCTTAGCAACGATCACTGACGGTCAAGCAACTGCGTGACCACGTACTCCTGAAACTACGTAGCTATCTCGTCATGTCGTAACGAATAATGATTATACAGTAAGAGTAGAGGAACTAGAGAAAACTAAGGTTATACCAGAATTGACATAAGAGAGCTTAAGCATCGGACGTTTTTGATTCACGGACGTCAACCGGAAGTTTAAATATGAGCTTCGCAATCAGTACGCATGTGCAGACGTTTTTGACGTGAGGTTGCAGACGTGAAAGTGGGATGTTTGCCGTGCGTGTTGTTTTGCTTTGTTTCAGGACTGTCTCAGTACAAGACTGACATCATGTCTTCATTTTCAATCGTCAAATCAAACCCGTAAGTACATTGTAGGTTTCATAAGAAAGTAGTTTTTTATCTGCACTTAAACAATAACTTTTAAAAATGGGACAAAATGTGCCTAACTTCGTGTTTGGCACAAGTTTCCGCAGGTTCTGTTACTTGGTTTTGTTTGATCGTGAATTCTTTTTTTGTTTGTCGCCATTCTTTTAGTTATCCTACGAGCAGAGGTTTTTTCCAGAACAGGAAAAATACTTATATAATAGCAAGTTATCTTGCCATGTGTTTGTTTTTGTTATTAGTTGTTTTCTTTTTGTCGAGAGGTTTATGTCGTTGCCGTATTTCACGTTCAAGAAAGTGCATTAATTTCCCCGCCATTAAGCTTTGTATTTTTAGTGCTGAAATGTGATCGACTATTTTATACAGCTACTACCTACAGTAACACTCGCTTCTATCTTTTTTCTTTTATGTAGTGGGCCTATGGAATGGTCTGAACAGCACGACGTAGCACTAATGAAAGAAGTCAGAGTGCAGAATCCGTTTAAAGCAAAGAAGAAAACGAGCAACCGAGCGCAAATATGGCTGTCGATCGCAGAGGCGCTAAGTGGATTACAAGATCCGTTATTCAAGGATTCAATGACAAAAGGATCAGTGCAAGATCGTTACGTTTTGTAGTGCAGCCCCTTTATTCGATATAGCATCCGTGTAGGTGTTGAAGTCACGTGGATTCAGTAGATCATGATTCCACTGACACAGTTTGTGACCATGTATATCGTAAATATAATTCATCACCGTATTTGATATCATGCTAAGTTCAGGAACCGGTCGGCCGAATCGTGCGAGCATGTCGCTATATCGGTAAGGAAACGACATTCGCCTGAGCAAAATACATAGCCCCTCTAACTCGTCGGCAGTGGTTCTCTGATTACAGTGGAAGGTGTCCGGTAGTCGAAGCGCATCAGCCAGCAGTGGAAGGTCCTTTTTTTCAACTCTAAACTCGGACTTGCACTCAGGTTCCTCGATACTCTCGATACTAAACCTCGCGTATTTTTCGTACGAAAACTCAGGGTTTTTTGACGAATTCTCTGTCAGTAATAGCAACAGTTCCTCATCTGACACCAGTCCTTGGTCATGAGCGATTAAAAGTGATTTTCTCACATCCTTTAAATACGGCATGTTGCAAATTACGGCCACATTTCCTTTGTAAACAATGACCAAAAACGTGACAACTGTGATCAGCTGTCACGTTCGTGGTGACGCAGGTGTCCAGCTTAAGTAAAAAATTTCGCGCCTAAAACGCCGTTGTCGATCCAGTCTCCCCCGGTATTCTGACGTCCGTGACATCAAAAACGTCTGATGCTTAAGCTCTCTATAGATAAATAATAGTCTCTTAAAGCTGCAAATCGCATATTTCGGTTTCCAGATTTATTCGTACTAAACGTGTTTTCCGTTAATTGTAAGGTGCACATATTTAACAAATGGTAAACACCACAGCGTACACTATTGAGTTATGGATGCACGCGGGAGGTTGCTAAGCACGAAAGAAGCGTAAGAGTCGCTCGAGGCGATAGCCGAGAGCGACTCTAGTTTCTTCTGTGCTTAGCAAACCTCCCAAGTGCATCCATTACTCAATAGCGTACGCCGTGGTGTTTACCATTTGTGATACATTGTAGTTAAAGAGTTCCCTTTTATTTAACAAATAAGCAGCGTACACCCATGGGCAAATGGGGGACGCTAAATTGAGCAATCAGAGCGCGCGCTTTACTTTGGTTATGTTATAATTAAAAATTTAGGCCTCACAGAACAGCGTATGCACGTGAGTTAAGGAAAATTTCAGACATGCGCAGATGACGTCCATTGTTGTGTTTACTTCTCCCCTCTACGCTTTTAAAACTTTACCGTTGAATATCTTATCAAAACACAAAGTCTCTGGTAGTTTAATACTTGAACCGCGAAGACTGCAAGGGAGTTAAGGAGTCTACCGTTTTATTTTTTCTCTTTTCATCGACTTAGTGTTAGAAATGCTATTTTTTCGTACTGTTTTGTCATTCACTACGCGTGGTGTTTATATTATTTGGAATTTCGAAAGGGACAAGTTCAAGAATTGGCATTGTAGTTTCAAGGCAAAATGAGGTTTGGAGTCCACTGTTGTTCCTATGAAAGTTATTTTCATGTTTTTGACGCGCGCTCGAGATGTCATGGAGGAATGAAATATATCGACTGAGCTGAGTTAAAGCAAGTTACTGAAGCGCACGATGCTCGAGGTAAGATTATAAATTAGGTTATCTTGACACTATCTTGGGGTGTGTTGGTGGTAATGGGTCAATTAGCTTACATTCAATATCGCCCACCCGAGATCGAGAGTGAACTCCGGTTTATTCGTCAACAGCAACCAAGAGCAGTTTATCAATCACTTCTCGGGTACTCATTGGTACTATTGACGATGTTTGACTGATATCGATTGTTAAATCATTGCTTATTTCTTTTGGGCGCTTTTAATGTGAAGGATCGACCAATACACTGATTCTTTTTAGACCACACTGCATATTCAATAATTTGTGTTCGTCCAGGTACAACAAGTTGCCTGTATGTGAAAAAAAAATTCCATCGGTGTAGATATTTAATAGTTAGAAGAAAAACATTGAAAGGATTTGTCCTACTTATCTTTTACACGGATTAAGGAAAGACAGGATAATGAACTTGGCACATTTTTAACAGTTCCAGTGTCTAAATCTAATTTATTACTGTTATACATTGGACACTAACTGTATGTAACATAACATTGGCTGCATCACTTAGCTTTGCCCATCCTATACAAAATGATTCACTTATTATGTACAAGAACACCAATACAAAAGTCATGTACTTATCACATTAAAAGTTACCTACTGCTAATGATATGTTAAATTATACATGTGCAACAGTATGATGATATAATCTACATGTAGTTAGGGTAAAGGTAAAGTCTGTTTACGAGCTTAGTGGCCCATTAGGCCGGTGCTTAACTCTGGTTTCTGTAGCATGAAGCGGCTAGGAGTATTTCTACTCCCCCCTGGATGAGATGCGAGTCCATTGCAGGGTTACCCCCAGCATTAAATTTGCTGGTACCCATTTAAACACCTGGGTGAAGAGAAGCACTGTGAGAGTAAAGTGTCTTGCCTAAGAACACAACACAATGTCCTGGCTGGGGCTCGAACCCAGACCACTCAATCCAGAGTTGAGCGCACCAACCGTGAGGCCACCGCACCTCCACACATGCAGTTAAATGTTACATTTATTATGGTCTTAAACTACTGTAGTGAAGTGACAGCATTTCAATGTTTGTTTAATATTCTACTAAGCTACAGTCATGCATAACAATTTAAAATCAGATATATTACAGCTTCATTTACCCACTGTTCATTTTGAATGTAATGTACAATTCATTTAATTCAAGATCCAATACAACATGATTATACATGCATGTCTCAGCTTTGGCTCCATGCACTTTACTTATACCCGGTAAAACCAGTTACAATATCGCAAAGCTAACATGCTACATACACTAAAACATTCAATTCTGTTTACTTAACTAAAATGGCATATACAACATGCTTTTATCAGGTTAGTTCTAACATGTTGTATTGAAACATTTATTCATTATTGTGTCTCTGTGTGTAAAAAAATGCATTCTTGTTAAGATACATTTACTTCATGCAGTGTGGGTCAGTGAAATTAGTTCTTATGTACAAATCTAAAATGTTTAAAAATTACTGAGCCACCCCCATGACTACTTTATTCTTCATGTGTAGGCAATGGTATAATATGTACAGTCATGTGGGACCTGGAAAGACAAGTAGTTGGAGGTTGGTAGACATTTGGAAGGTTTTGTAGACACAACTGGCATTCTCTTGGTAGATCAAAAATTGATAGCTCCTCCCCATAGTTCCACACCTTTAGCACTGCTAGCTGCATGAGTCTTGGAACCTGTCCATCAGGTGTACTGGTAACTCCCTCAATTACTGTTGGGCTGAATGACCTTTGTCCCTCCAGTGTAGAAGCTCCCTTGGCAGAAGCCTTCCAGTGAAGTTTAAGTTTGTGACCATCAGCTTTTATTGACTGAATCATATCTGGTAAGTCACTATTTGCTTTCTTTTCTATCCAAGCTTTAAGGTAAACATCCTTTGCTGTAAGTGGTCCGTGTGTGTTATTTTCTCTAATTTTGTTTAAGTTTTTTCTTGCCTCTTGCAAAAGGTCTGTGGTGAGTATTTGGGCCTATTCTTTCATTCTTTCTTCATGAACTTCACATGCAGCTTCTGTGGCCCTGGTGTTGGTTTTTCCACTGCGTAGAATGTTCTCAAAAAATGTGATTGAGGCCTGTTTTGATAACTCTGACATGTTATCATTAAGATACAGTTGTGAAAGGTTGAACTGTCTTTCTGCAAGAACATTGTTTACTGGAAGACTGAAAATGTGCTTAGGGTAGAACTCGAACAGCTTTGGAGTGGCTTCTTTACTTATGAGTGAGCTCTGTTGTGATAAAGCCATTTCTTTGATCTCACATAGCAATTGGGGTTCCTTTAATTTCCAAAGAGTGGCCCATTTAATTAATCCAACTCTGTCCTTAGAGACCAACGTGAGAATGTTATGTCCATGAACATGAAAGGAATTGTTGACTGAATGTTCTTTTTGATTTTCAGGTCTGACTGGAATTCCAAGAAGCGTTAAAACCGAATGCCAGAAATGACTTTGGTATCTCTGATCAGCTCCCATTCCAAACAACTTAGGAAAAGTTAACAACTCTGCTCCATGATCTTTGATTACTTTAATCGCTTCTTGTAACATTGGCCTCTGCACTTGTTTGTAAAAATGGTCAATAGCTGCAGGGTCTTTCAATGACATCTTTACCTGTTGTGATGTTAAAGGAAAATGTTCTGATGGAGACTTCAACATTTCACTTAAAGTTTCATGGTGTTTCAAAACAGTTGCTGGCCATAACCGTGCTAGGTAACCACTGGAAAAACCAAGTTCTGCATAACTAGCTTGGGATGTGTTCAGAGATGGGATGATAAACTTGTCAAGGAATTCAAACAAAAACTTGATTTCAACTTGGATCATAGGACTTGAGCTCATCTTAATGACATCTTGTCATATAGTATGGTGGCTATATGATTTTGGCAATCGTTGAAGAAGATGCTCAGCAAGCTGTAAACAAGCTTTTCCATACTTAAGATACCACTGGAGAGTCTCATGATAATACGTCCACCTTGTCTCAATGAATGTCTGAGGAAGGGGTGGCTCTTTACTAAGAATACCTAGAGAAACATACATAACTTTGTATTGGCTTGGACGCTCATGATGGAGCCAAGATATTTTTTATAGTAATTGTAAAACATGGGGGTTACTCATGTCACCCTTTGCCCCAAACCCAGCCTGGCACATTCTTCTCAGCATGATGTTTAGTACATGTGGGTAGCATCCTACAAAAAAAACATTTCCTTTCCAAAAATTTTGGTGTTGTTTGCTAAGAGACCATTTACTTTTCCCTTTTGGGTAGAGGCATTGTCTCCAACCAACCCCAAAACATTGGTGATATCATATTCGTTTTTCACAACGTGATAATCCACGTCAGACTGGTGTTTTCTGGACCCGCTTGCTGTAAGGCTGGTTGCTAGGACGTAAGCTTGAGGCTTGCTCTCTATAGGGCACCAGGTGTGAACACCCACTATGTGCCTCTCTTCTCCTCCCTTGTGGGAGTCATCGCTCTGGAGATGAAAATCGTACTTGGAGTTTGAAAAGCGCTTCAGTAAAATTAGTTTGTCTGCTTCACCTAAGAGAACATTCCAGTCAGAAAGTGTACTTGGGGAGACAACAAAGTTTGTTGGGGGGCTACAGTCAAACAGAATATTGAAAATCAGATGTAGTGCTACAGGTGTGTTTTGATAAGATAACAAAGTTGCATGTTGCATGTATCTGACACAAGCCATAAACATCAAAATTCTTTGGTTGTATCCATTGTTACCATGTGCAAATGTCTCCACAAGGGAATATCCCTTTTTGACAAACTCATTGTTCCCCTGCAATTTCTTTTTCAGTTTTGAGGAAGGAGATCTTGTCCCCCTTAGCTTGTGTCCCACTTGTTTTCCTTTTTTTTCGGTAGACGTAAGTTTGTTTTGACACTTTTTCTGTTGAATTTGGATCCTCAACGCGTCCTTTTTCAATTGAATGTTCTTTCCTTTTACAAATACTGAAATTATGGAACGGTGACAATTTAAATTAGTCAAATGTAACTCACGGATTTCACACGATAGAGTATGGAAACAAAGAATACAAAGTAAAAATGCCCGACTAGAAAACAAATCTAGTGAAAAAAATGGTTATCACAATTGAAAGGTCGAATAACTGAAACTATAAGTATTACGTTTCCACGGCGGTCCGTGTGCAGATAATTTTGTTTATGTTTGTTAGAACTTCCAACTTAAGCCTTAAAACTTCACTCATAAAACTCTCGATACTGTATGACACCTAAAGATACACGTCGTTATGATTTGTTGCCCGAAAAATTAACTTGGCTGTACATTTATTACTGACTATGCGGCCATATCAACTACTCTACCTTAACATTCGAGAGGTTTTTCTTTTTCGGCTCTGTTTGGTGAGATTGTTATCGGTTTATGATTAATACCATTTAAAAGTGGTATCAACTACGATCGCGCAAGTTGCAACCGGCGAAATTTCAGAATGGGAATGAAAATCAGTCACCGTAATTGGTGGCTCAGACAATCTGCAGTGGTATTCATAGACAATTGCAAGTGTTTGCATTTTCATTCCCTCCTGAAAACACTTGCCCAGACTGCGTCTTGGGGTTTTGACTGTTCCTTTTAGATTGGCGTTTTCGGATCTCACCCGTTACACTCTCGAATCGATCGAGTTTTTCTTCACTGAAAAAGCTGGACACTTGCACTGCAACGCCGCTTTTTTCTATTTCTTCGGAATAATTCGCATATTTTCTCGGCTTCGTTTTGACTGGTGGCAGAATTTTTGCAAGAAAACTGGCTACCGTGAGCTCTGTTACGTGCCATCAGGTCTCATCGTCGGCGAGTCGGCCGGCGATTTAATTAACAAAAATCTATAACTTTGATGTAAACAACTCACGGCACGAGCCCGCGTTCTTTTTCTCAAGCAGTGTTACAAAGTAATGTAATCTGCGCATGTCTGAGATTTTCATGGGGTTACGGTTTCCATGGGTGGAGTACCTTTCCGTGAGGCCTAAAACTATACATCCTTAACGGACTTCCTGTAAACGTACCGAGAGGACGATTTTGACGGGGAGGGGAAGATGACGATATAAAGTTATGAAGGTGTAGTCTGATCGTCCGGGTGAGTGTAGTCTTGAGAAGGACTGTTGTCGGTGGTAGTGACTGACGTTTCGAAAACCTGTGGGGAAGTGAATTCCGCACAGGTTGTCGAAACGTCAGTCACTACCACCGACAACAGTCCTTCTCAGGACTACACTCACCCGGACGATCAGACTACACCTTCACATGTTACCCACGGGTTCAAGCCATTTACTGCGATATAAACTTATTTTCAATGAACCAGTAAAAAACCACGCAGGAGCCGACACATAAACAAAGTGGATTTGCATAGGAAAGATAGTGTAGGAAATAAAAGAAGCGCAAAACTGGTGGAACTATCTTTTATGAGTGGTGTAGGCACTAAGTGAAATAATGGGATAGCCTGCTGAAGGTCCTGCCACGAAAAATGAGACAAAGAGTTGTATTTTTGAATGTCCTTTATTTACCCACTACGTGTACTAGAAGCTGCTTCCGTGGCCAAGACCCACACAAAGGCGCTAGACTACTGTTTCACATTATACTGTATACTGTATCTATTTCCGGCTTTATGAGTCGTCCGTTCCTGAATTTGGTGTCCTTTACCTGTAAATTAATGATTATAGATTTCTCAACATTACTAGTCAACTGTATTCGGATGCCCAGTTCTCTACAGGGGACGTTAGAATTAGCGATCGGGTGTATCCTCACCCAATTCTCTCAGCTAAAGACTACGTGTCAGACTGACTTTCATACTTGTAAGGAGCTTTTGCTGGCTTCTCCAGCATAAACGCAATGAATGGCAATATTGCAACCATTCGTAAGGATGGGATGCAAGCCAACTCAGGTCTTCCCTTGTATTTTTCAGATTTCTACGAGAGCTCTTCGCTTTGCGCATTAATTTACAGATGGTTGGAGGATTTCTCTAGAATATAGGTGTCCCTAAGAAAGCTACTCTTTATCACAGACGGAAGTCAAGTTCAGACTATTCGACCTTTGAACTTTCAGAATACAACCTTTTCAAGAGGTCACTTCTCCAAGTTTACAATTAAATCAAGAACACGAAGCACGTGACCTTCAGACCAACTCCTCAGCCATTTCTTATCTCCTGCGCGAGAACTTATATCACCTAGTAATTAAGATGACAGTACAACCTACCTCAACAATTATTACTCCAAACGATAAACGAACATGTCACCGTTAATATCTCTTCCGGATCCTTTACCACTTTTCCCAATGGAACATTTTGAAGATTTCCCGTACAGTTCGTACTTGTTTTTGCCACTCTTATCTGCCCAGCATGTCTTATCGTCAGCACCGAATAGCTTGTAGCCAAAAGACTTAGCCTTCTTTCTGCAGTGATCAAAAATGATTTCGTTCCCTTGATAGTTTTCAACAGTGTCATCTATCGAGTCTGGTAGAGCCAGAATAGGTCCCTTGTTGACGTAGCAGCCTTTTTGCTTCCATTCGCCTTTGTGAAAAATAATGAGATGAATTACGATTGTAATGATATACATGAAAAGATTATGCGCGTCTGAGCGATTCGCACTCTCGAGGCCAGACAGATTGCACAGAGCACTTATTATGATGAATTTAGAAAATGTTTTGATTCTCTTCATTTGCAGCTTTACTTTCGTTAGGCAAGGAAATAATTTTTTAAGGAACATTCTACATTCCCTCTGATAACGTGTTTTATTCCTGATATAATCTTTCACTCTTACCACTTAGTTGCCCGATAAAAAATTGATAAATTGTAAATAAAAGTAAAATGAAAAATTGACATTATTGGAGGAGATGTCAATAGATTAAGGAGGTAACATCGGAGGTGGCGTAAATAAGAAATATCATTAGACTAGCCAACTATTGTTAAACATGAAACTTCGCACACGTTTCATTTACTCCATGGATGGACTACTCACCTTCCTCTTTGATGTAAACAAACATCGTTTCATACTCTGAAAGTCCGCCACTTAATCCCTTCCTTGTCTTGCACGTTCCTGATGTTCCATATTTATCGAATGTACGTATACTCTCAGTGTTTTCACCAGTCCAGCATCTCCTGTCGTCCATACCAAACAGGGTAACATCTCCACTGTCAGCCGCTGAAGTGCAAGCTGCATAGCGGGAGCTTATTGATGGCTTGCTACTGACTCTCTCAAGGAGCTGTCCAAGGGCGCGATCGCTATTCATAAAGCAGCCAACGGGCCTCCATTCAGCTTTTGAAGAAAGGGAAAACATTATTTTGTGACATGACCCTGAAATAATGCTATTCTCCATGGCAAAAGTTGTAGTCCATCGCAGATTATCTCTTGCAATTTAAAATTCTTCAGGAGTCAGCCCCAAGGTAAGTGGGGTAAAGTGAGTCAGCCATCTACACCCCCAGGGTGGGTGGGATAAAGTGCCTTGCTTTAGATAAAAAACACTATAGCCTGGACATCCTCAATCGTGAATAATGAGTAAAGGGGGTAAGTTTCTAAAGAAACTGGTGCTGCGTCGGTAGGGGTATTAAGGTAATTTGGCTATACCAACTAAGTTGAAATTCTAAATTGGCCACCGTAAAGAGTTAAAAAGCTGACGTTTCGAGCGTTAGCCCTTCGTCAGAGCGAAAGTGAATAATGAGGTTGACTTTTAATTGTTTTTTATTGATCAGGTGCACTTATACATATTTGCAAATAAAGTCGCGGCTTAGATATAATTTTTAAAAAGCGTCTTTTCTGTCATTTGGATCACTGTTCTTAGTCGGGCTTTATCTTGTACTAGCTAGGTGATTTCCGTCGAGTTATACTCATAAAAGAAGATTGAGTTATAATAACTGGAGAAAAGCTCGCTGGTTCTGTTTGCTTTCAAGCCTTCTGATGCACATTGCCGGTGCTCGTCTCGGCTTCCGAAACACGCCGCTTATTTGATTGGGAGAATTGCTACTCACTGAGTTTTAGCTGAAAGTTGTTAGACGCAGGTTACCCTGCTTCATCTCTTCAGGCTCCCTTAAAAATTTGCATGTATGTTTTGATACTCCTGACTGGAGGGATAATGAACCGTAAGCTAGATATAAGGCTTATTGAACAGACAAATAGCTGTGCACTGTGTGTATAAAACTTTGTACATTTGCTGACCGTCCTCTGTTAAACAATAACATGAGATCGCCAAATGCTTCGTTGTTTGCGAACAAATCTCTCGACAGGAATTTGTTTGTCGCTGCACGGAAATTAATGGCACCTTCAAAAATTTCGAGGTCCAACACTTGTTAAGACGCATTTGTTAATATGCCACGAGGAAAACTCTTCTGACAAATGCATGGTCATTTTTGAGACGAAAGTTTCCTCAGTTTCGCCGTCGTGACTGCCTATGGTTCTTTTCATAACACAACGACTCTGCCAAGACCACTGTGTCTCCAACACAGAAGGTAAAAGGACAAGTATAAAAAAGTCCTCTACTTACGTCCACACTTAAAGGTGTTGCACTCTTTGGTCTCCTGTTGGTCTCCATCGCAATCTTTCCCACCAGCTCCAGGCTTAGGATTGTTACATTTTCGTTCCCTGATCTGTTCTCCTCCTCCACATGTAACCGAGCACTCACTCCACTCACCAAATTCTCCCCATCCACCGTCCACTGTGGAAAATGAGAATCGCAACATAATACTTCTTAGAAGTGATGAAGAGAAAGTGATTGAGGGTTAATAACATGAGAGGACCAGGCCAAAGGACTAAATTCCTCACAAATATGAAGGCTGTTGAAACATTGAGATCTTTACCATAGTTAATCACTCATGATCGCAAGCTATTTTTATCTAAGCTGTCAAGACATTCACCATAGCTGATTATGGATGATCTCAAGATCTTTTTGATGTAATCTGCCTGGGCTTTTCTGTAACATTGTACTCTACCGCTACGTAGATGTCCAGCCAGTGGAAAATGATTAATTTTTGATGTGAGAATACATAAGATGTTAACCAAATAAAATTTTGAGACAGTTATAACAAGATGTCCCGGGACTTGTGAAAACACGAGGCTTACAAAATTAACATAAGAGGAATCCCATTGAGACGTCGGTATTGGCGAGAATCTTAAGGCGAATTGGATTTCGAGACTAAATCATGCGGTTAAATCATGAATGATTTTGTGTAGAAACAAATAAAGGAACTGCACTTAATTGGCGAGAACTTTTTGATTGCGATCATGCACAGTAAACGAGTCGAGAAAAACACATGAACATCAGCAATTCAACGGTTCGCTTGAGATATTGAGAGAATTTTTCCAACACCAAAACAAGATATAATTTCGTTTGTGGTTGGGGTGCAACATCTTTTTGTTCCCCCTTCCACTTCAGTTCCCTCTTTCCCCACCCAAATGAAATAACCCTGATAACAAACGCTTCGAAATGTCCCCGATCGTGGTAACCAAGATTGTAAATTAATTCGAATTTTTCTATTTCTAAAAGATAAAATCTCAATATATTTCTCACGCTTAGGTATCGACAGATGTATTTCAAACCCTTGTCAGAATAACGGAACTTGCAAACAACAAGGCCAATCCTACTTCTGTGAATGTGCAGTGGAGTATGAAGGAAGAGTATGTGAAAACGGTAGGAATACAAACGTATATAATTTTATACGCATGATGCACGATCCTCGCAGTAGATAGCGCTATTTAAGCAATAGCGAAATTCAGACCTGAAAAAAATCAGGCCTGTACGGGACTCGAACCACTGACCTCTGCGATACTAGTGCAGCGCTCTAACCAATTGAGCTAACAAGCCAACTGAGAGCAGGCCGTTAAGTTGATTCGTAATGAACCCGTGAAAGTGATAAATGAGATAGAATAAATATATGAAAATCATATATTGAACTGCGGTATTTGATACGTATGATGCACGATCCTCGCAGTAGATAGCGCTATTTGCTGCGAGGATAGAATAAATATATGAAAATCATATATTGAACTGCGGTATTTGATACGTATGATGCACGATCCTCGCAGTAGATAGCGCTATCTACTGCGAGGATCGTGCATCATACGTATCAAATACCGCAGTTCAATATATGATTTTCATATATTTATTCTATCTCGTATATAATTTTGTTCATCTTATTAGTTTGAGACGGCTACAGGCAATGCCATCTTCTACGAAGAAAGAGACTGACTCGTCGCACATACCTCATTTTGACGATCACCTTATTTCTTTACTCCCTCTCCGACCGAGACGGTGTAACAGTTTTTCCAGAAGCTAAGAATTCTTCTCTTTGCAGGTAAAGCGCTCCCCAAAAGGTATAGAGTAACAGCGAGAATACAGGGCAAATACAAATCATCGTACAGCAATCTTGATTCATCCGAGTCCCTAGCCTTTATTAAGAACTTTACGGAAAGAGTGGGTCGTTTCTTAAAGGTGAAACTTCCTAGATATAGAGGAATTGAGGTAACCAGATTATCAAATGGTAGTGTGGTGGTCGATTTTATCATTATTATGGAACGCAACTCGAATACCACTGGGAATAACATTGAGCTCGCTCTAATTGAAGGAAATAACACTGGAGAGCTTGGAGTCGTGTTAATAGGAAATATCATAATAAAAGAGATTGCAGAAGCCTCCACCACGAGTACAACTACCAGCACTAAAGACAAAGGTAATGATTCTGTTATGAATGTAGCTAGATCTAGGCGTGACGACTAGAAAGTGTGTTTAGAAACACTAGCTTGACTATACTGATTCTTTATTTGTGGTGATCAGCAAAAATCGCAACATTTATATTTTAAAGTATTTGGAAAACAAAAGAAGGTCAAGAATAGCTTCTTTTACGTTGGTTGGTTGTAATGCATTCACAGTAATTATAATTCATCCACGGGATGCACAAGAAATTTTGCGTGAAGTTAAGTTAATAAGTAGAAAGAGGCGGAAAGAGACAGAATGAAAGAAAAAGAAGACTGGCACACTTCGGACAATTACTCAAATAGACAAAGACAAAGAGAAAAACTCAATCTCGTGGTAACAAAATCTGAGGGCTCCTAACAGTTTTTAAAAGGTAAAGGTTCAAAATCGAACATTATTCATTAAGGATAGTGCTTTGTTTACTCAACAGGACTTGAAAAGTGGATGATTGTAATATCTGTAAATGGAAGCATTGTACTACTGTTTTTCTTGATAATTGTTATCCGTTCGGTATGTATACTTATGCACAATATTTTATAGTGTACTTAATGTATTTGATTTTGTAGCAGAGGGTGCGATGTGAGTTTACACGTAATTTCCGGTAACGAGTTTGCATTCCATCTTACAATTCCCAAACCGAGAAAAACGTTTGGCGATTAAGCGATAGTTTGTACCTTCATTCTTGTAGTGAGCCTCGTCATGTTTGGGACGTAACCAAATGTTATAGCTATCTTCTCATCAAAAATAATTTTGCAAGTGCTATTGACCTAAATTGAAGCTTATAGACCAGCACAAAGATGCGACTCAGATATCAACTTGTCAGGATGCTCATTGAACGGGATAAGAATCATGTCGAAACGCTGACCGTGACTGAAAATTTTCGTGGCTTTGGCTCTATAACTTGCTTTACGGGGGAGTTTTGATATAATTTTTTGAGAAAGGTTCATCGCAAGGATCCCTTGGGAAAAAAATGAATCGCGAATTCTGCAAATTTCTGCGGATTCTCGAAATTTATGATCGGTGGCTTTTAAATAGGTTTTGGCAAAGGTAAGCTGAGTTATATAATTTGATATGCTTGCATAGGGTCTTCTTTAAGTGTAAATTTCAACTCTAGTAATCTTCATTTACCATTGATAACGATTTTCATAAGCATTGACGAGGTATATCTTTGTGAAGCAAGGCTAATTAGCAATTATTCCACGAGCGCGCGTTGGATATGAGATGACAGATAGCCAACGAGGCGCGTAGCGCCGAGTTGGCTATAATCATCTCATATCCAACAAACGCGAGTGGAATAATTGTTTTATCAAAAAAACGCCCCCAAACTATTAGACAAATCTTCTCGACTTTATTTTGTGAGAAGAAACCGGATTTAACAATGTACAGAAATTAGATTATGGTACATTGGCTCATATACCATAATGGCTGAGCCAATAAAAAGTCTTAAATTGCATTATCCAATGATCCAGTTTTTAAGAATTCATATTATTAAAAACTAGAACATTGGATAATGCAATTCAAGACTTTTTATTGGCTTAGCCATTATGGTATATGAGCCAATATACCATAATCTACAAATATGGTAAGCATACGTGTCAGCTTAAAATTAAAAGGGAGCTACAAATTTAATAAAATTTAATAATTTAATTCAACGTTTTTAATAAAACAATTATTAGTGCAATTATTACGCGCCTCGTTGGCTATTTATCACCTCATATCCAAAGCGCGCTCGTGGAATAATTGTTAATTGTATAATAATATATCTAGTTTGTAAGAACTGCAGCCATCACGGTGCGCGGAATGAATTTGACAGCAAAAGCCTTGAAAAATTATTTGATCAAATAAATTGTAAAGAGTAAAATCTTACTGCAGCAATGGTAAACTCCAAGTAGGAGTTAGAAGGGTCGTAAGGCATTGACAGATTATCAGTTTCGAAGTCATCTGTAAATGTTTGATGGCGTCGTTTAGCTTCTATTCGGAAAATGCCGTCCTTTGATAAAACTGGTGGCATTTATAAGACAATGGAAGCAAGCATTAAAGTACCGTTTGAAATTTTTGTGCCTGTCGATATCAGTTTATTGGTAAAATAAGAACTGCTTCGGAATCATCGACTTGACTGATGTAACCACTTTCTCGGGGATTGTTGAATATTAGCAACAATCAAAATATTGGCTGTTAGGTTCTGGAAAAATAAACACTATCAAACAGAGGTACCTATGTTCATTCTTTTAATTTTCCTCGTCTTAAACGAAAAATTGTGCAAATGCTGGTTATTTTCCTATTCAAACTATTAAATGAAATAATTCGACTTGAGTTGGCTACTGTAAAGTTGGAGAGCTGTATCTTCAAAACTGATTTTTATCATGTATCTCAGTTTTATTGATATTCAAGATCTTTGTAATTTTCTGAGCTGCTCATGTGATAAATCAGTCAATATCAAAGCACAAGAACTCATGATGCAAAATATTACACAGTTATCCCGGAGGAAACTAATAATTTTGCTATAATTTTGAGACTAATTGTGGTAACCATATGAAATATAAATTGGCCCCACTTCAGTTTGAGAGTGTTTTCTTTGCTCTGCATTCTATGAAAAGGAAAAAACACCTTTACTTTCCCAGTTTAAGATTGACGTATGAATATTCCTGTTCAGGACCTTGCTTTCGAAGCAGTCCTCAACAGCTTACAATTATTGTCTTAAAAAACGCAATGTGGAATATTTATTTTTCGGAGCTGATTTACAAAGAGTTAACTATTAAGTGTCGAGGAAACAACACCATTGATCTCTTTTGTTTATACCAGAATCGCTGTCTCAAATCTATCCATACCAGCAATGCTGACTTTAAACACTTGCCCACGTGCCCAAATACGTGCCTTGACCATCGACAGTTTGATAATTAGTAGAGTCACTCGTAAATTGAGGCCATCCTCATTCCCAACCACAACTGACAGTTGAAACTTGCGTTCAGGAAATTATTAGTGGTCAAATTTGGAGCAAGAGTATCAAATATTGCGAAGAAATGGATAGAACGTTGTAAGGCTTTCTCCAGCAATTTTTTCCTATAGAAGAGTCAGGAGCTGATAAAATTAACTGACTAATCTTTTTACTTAAAGAAATATGATGCTAGATTTCTAGAAAATGGATCAAGAAGTAATCAAACTTTGCTGTGTCATGACGAGCTTTGCTCAAGAAAAAAATTCTCAGCAGGCATCGTAAACTGATGCCGAGGTTTGGGGAAGAAGGCGTTGGGTGGCTGTCATCACATTAATTACACCACAATGTAATTATACAGATTAGCGCCCACGAATCCACGAGAGATACGCGATTGCGTGCGAGTTAACGCGGGGTCATCTGTTGGCGATGAAAATCAAAATCATGAAATGAAATGAAGTTTGTTGTGCGTGTAATGGTCATAAAATACTGCGTTTTCTCTGTTTCTGCCTGTTTCCTTATAACGACATTTTTAATCACGTAGTCTTTCAAAGATCCTTCCTTTTCACAGAAGAGGCAATACCTGCGAGGCGCCGTATTCGAAAAGCCTCTCTTTCGAATATTTAGGTATGATTCTTTCGCTTGGTTTGCCATAAAACAGTAACAAAAGATATCGCAATTTTCATGTGCCGTACGACCTGAATAACAACCGTATCGAATTTCCAGTATTGCGTTACTTGGTGGATCGATCAGTGTTCACGCTTTGCGATCGTAGTACACGATGTTATTGTTTTGGAACAAAACCTGTGGCGGTCGCACGACTTGGCCTCGTATCCTGGTTAAATTCTTACCAATATTGTAATATTAAACCTCGACGAGATTTTTCATGTCGAAATGTCGAAAAGCATCATGTTTTCGATTTCGAAACCATTCGAAATGAAGTCATAGAGGCAGTCGGATTTTCGACGTGCGGCTTTCCACCGGCTAACTTAACCACGCAGAGTCTTTGCAGGATTACAAGTGCCACACTTGACCCTTGCAAGCATTGGTATCTACTTTTGAAAGAGGTATGTGACGTTCCTTTGCGTAAATATTTCATATGCGATGTATTTAAGATATTTCCCGACGAAATCCAAAGTGTGGCGACACGGGAACTTCAGCCGGCCAACTCATCGTTCGGAGTAGTGGGGTTAGCCAGGATTCCCGACCTCGTTCACGTTGTGTTCACGTTCTGTCTAATAGCTGGTCTATCTTCTTCGTAATAAACAATGCCCGACGAACTTATTAAATCTGCGGGATTTATGACTATCGTAAATCTGGTGAACTCCGCCACGCTAGACTTTGAGCCCGAAGGCGCGAAAAATTTATCTTTTGGCGCCAAACTCAGTCACGACTCCGAAGAGCTCGCTTCCTAACTTACCGAAAGATCAGCTAGAGTAAATTCCCTTGGAGTGGAACTGAAGAAGCTTCGAACACAGATTTCTCATCTCGAATCAGCATGGAGTCAATTTTACAGACCCTTTTTTCCACCTCAATGTTCGTACCTTGTCGTGGTGAGGTGTCTTGAGTGCCTCAATGACCAATTGCAACACAATGCCTTTAAAGAATTCAGCTTCAGTTGGTGGGCTGTATTTTCTGCAAGGTAGAGGCCAGACTAACACGGACTTTGTCGTTGTAGTTATTGTTATGATTATTATAATTATCATTATTATTACTGATTTTGTTATTGTTATCATTATCTTCATGATTGTGATTGAATCATTTTCAAAATGAAATAGGCTGCTCAATGAGGATGGCATGCTGAGGCAAGTAGATTTTCATTTATTTACCCCCCCCCCTCCCCCCAAGTAGAAATTCAAGTGTTTCTGATAGTTTTTCTCTTCAATAGATTGTTAGAATGCAGAAGATTTTCTAAGACACATTGTACAGAGGGCTTGTCTTAAGTAGTTGTTTTCTGATTCAAAACCACCTGCCTAGTTCTGTTGCTCTTGGGTAGTTAGTCCATGGACTGTTGTTATCTGATGGCAGAACTAACAGGTGGATCTGTTTCTCTTGGGTAGTCAGTCCATTATGGGCGGTTGTTATCTGATGGCAGAACCACCAATCTATTCTGTTTCTCTTGGGTAGTCAGTCTATGGACTGTTGTTATCTGATGGCAGAACCAGTCCCTATTTTTTTCAGCTCTATACAGTCAGTCTTTTATGGACAGTTATTTTTATCTGATGGCAGTTTTAGCTTGCTCTTTTTGTTTTGAAAAATGTGTTGCTTATGCTGTTTGTCACGTATCATCTGTTATTAGTCGGAGGCACTTTGGTCAATCAATGCTATCATTGTCTTCATTATTATTATAATTGTTAATTCAGCTGCTACTCTTCTCTCTTTGCCACAGGGCCCACTACAGACAGCACTAGCTTAATGAAGTCCCAAAACCTTTCACAATGAGCCAACTCAAGAATTGCAGTCCTGAACAGTTTTTGGGGTTTTCCTGGCTTTTCTTGAGATTATTTTGTCTCAGTTTCAATTATTTGGATACTCATTCAGCTAGACTAACAATAACACCATTTTGTTCATAGATAAACATTGAAATAATCATAATAGTAATATAAATGATAATAATAATGATTTGTTATTGTTATCATTATCATTATCTTTATGATTGTGATCATCATTTTCAAATTGAAATAGGCTGCTCAGTGAGGATGGCATGCTGAGGCAAGTAGATTTTCATTTAATTCCTCCCCCCTCCCCCCAAATAGAAATTCAAGTGTTTCTGATAGTTTGTCTCTTCAATAGATTGTTAGAATGCAGAAGATTTTCTAAGACACATTGTACAGAGGTCTTAAATAGTTGTTTTCTGATTCAAAACCACCTTCCTAGTTCTGTTTCTATTGGGTAGTTAGTCCATGGACTGTTGTTATCTGATGGCAGAACTAACAGGTGGATCTGTTTCTCTTGGGTAGTCAGTCCATTATGGGCTGTTGTTATCTGATGGCAGAACCACCGATCTGTTCTGTTTCTCTTGGGTGGTCAGTCTATGGACTGTTGTTATCTGATGGCAGAACCAGTCCCCATTTTTTTTTTCAGCTCTATGCTGTCAGTCTTTTATGGACAGTTATTTTTATCTGATGGCAATTTTAGCTTGCTCTTTTTGATTTGAAAAGTGTGTTGCTTATGCTGCTTGTCATGTATCATCTGTTATTAGTTATAGGGTGACTTTGGTCAATCAATGCTATCATTGTCCTTAGTATTATTATTATTAATTCAGCTGCTACTCTTCTCTCTTTGACACAGGGCCCACTACAGACAGCACTAGCTTAATGAAGTCCCAAAACCTTTCACAATGAGCCAACTCAAGAATTGCAGTCCTGAACAGTTTTTGGGGTTTTTCTGTCTTTTCTTAATTTGTTTTTGCCCCAGTTTCAATCACTTGGATACTCAATCAGCTAGACTAACAATAACACTATTTTGTTCATAGATAAACATTGAAATAATCATAATAGTAATATGAATGATAATAATAATGATTAGATTAATGGAAATAATCATAGGAATTATAACCATCAGGATAATGAACATTATTTCTCTAACTATTGTAAATATTTTTATCATTATTATTATTATTATTATTATCATTATTATTGTCATCATTGTTATTATTATTATTATCATTATTATCATTATTATCATTATTATCATTATTATCATTATTATTGTTATCAATGTTATTACTATTTCCATCATGAATTATTAGAGATGCTTGGAAAAAAATGATCTATAGTTCCTTCCAACTCATTATTCTTTCAGTTAAGTGAATTAAGACTTTGTGAACAGTTACTGCTTTATTCTGTCATTCCTGATGACCATAGAAATGGTGAAAGTCCACAGATATTATCCCTCTAAGAGTTTCTCCAGGTGTTTTTTTTTCCTCTGAATTTGGTTACAACAGAATGAAGGGCATCAGAGTATAGTGCGCCCAGCTAGACATGAATTGCATTAATATTACAGGGTCATTTTGCTGTATTCAGGGTTTAATCTTAGCCTTCTACAGACAAGTTTGTTCCTCTAAATGCAAAACACATTTTATCGTTTTTTAAAACAAACTTACAAAAACTGCCAAGAAACAGCTACTAAATTTATGGAAACATGACGAACAAGTCAACTAGACTGTGTACTGCACATCATTGAAATCAAAGTATCACTTTAGGAACGTAAAATCGCAAGGTCAGTTTCCTATTTTTAGTGCCTGAGAAAAGATCAGGCCACCAGATTACTTCAAATTCTCTGGTTGCTCGTCCATCTCAATTTCCAACAACCATTTTAGTTTACTGGGTGAGAATCGTGCTTGATTTCTTGCCCCATGCTCTTTAATTGGCCGCCTGTAAAGCTTGTTGAGAGTTTAACAGCTACTACTTGCAGCAACCTCCATATTCCCCCGATAGCCTTTCTTAACTCTAATGGTACAGAACTTTGATGACTCAGACCAGAAATAACATCATTCACTCTACCATCCCTGTAATAAAAAACTTTGGATTTTTCTCTCCATACAGGGGGCCGCAAATGTATTTTTACCCTCGCACGTTTATAAAAGCATTCGGCATGCCTGCTAGCAAAGCTTGGATGTATCTTTCAGGAACTTAGTATCTTTCAACTCGACACCATTTGCCTGAAACCAAAATAATAATTACGAAAGTTAAGAGATTATTTACTTCTGGAGTGAAATGTACTAAATGATTTGCCCTTTCAAACATAAACCTGAGTTATCAGGTTTTGTCAATCACAAAATCACACGCCGGGTTATTAGTATTCCTTGGGGACCTTCCTATATTATCATAAATATCTAAGACAAGTAGGTCATTTAGCTAGGTAATCTATGTTAAAAACCGCGCTGTACAGCACTTAGAATTATTTTCCTCAGTCATTTTTCTCACACTGCAACTTCGCGTACTACGCAATTATTACTACGCAGTCATATCTGGTGTCCAATTGGGAGAGCTTATTATGTTTGTTTTAGAGGTGAATTGCGATTTCTTGTATGTCCCCTATTTCGTCGAAGAAAAGCTCGAACAAATACTGAAAGTAATGAGTAAGTCACTATGAACAACTACTGCAAAGTGACAGCACTATCGAGCCAAACTGAGAAATGTTCTTTAATGATTTTTAACATGAACCACCAATTCTTACTATTTTTAATTTCTGCGTTTTAATAGACTTTGACATGTTCTTGAGAAGATATTAAATCGGTTAGCGCTGTTGTTCCCTTCTAAATTATTTTGGTGGAAGCGCCTCAGAAGACACTGGTTTAGCTAAAACCATGTTGGGCGACGTTATATTTTGACTGCACAACCCGCAATTAAATTTAATTTTAACAGCTATTCCAGTGTGTGAAGAACGGAAAAGAGCAAAATTACATACCATCGGCCTTTCGATGCCCGGACGAATTAAAACTTTTTACAACTCCACTTATCCATTGCTTGTAACTGATAGACCTTGTCCTTATTCTTGCGGGAGGCCGTACGATCTGTTGTCCATTGTAGAACTTGGCAAACTTAGCGCACTTCTTCGAGCGCAACAATGTGATCTTTCAATTCTCTATCTCACTAGCGCAGTTGTTGTGTTGAACATGGACGAATAATACATCGCAGCGTGTCTTGTAGATAGCTAGAGATGCCATGCATGTTTAGGATAAGTGCTGAATATGGACGAGCGTTAAAGCCGCCACTGAAAAAGCACAATCGACCGTTTTTCATTCTAAGGATCAGGTCTTTCACACAGCAGTCAAAATTAAAGAGAGGAAGAACGTCGATCTCGCTCACCTAAGTAGCGAAGTACACCACGAGCGGCGACGATGATCAAACACCTGGAAGATCACCGTGGTGTCCCTCTACTCTTTGGTATCATAACCAAGAGCGAGCCCTTTCGACTTGTCACTAAGTTTTACGGTTTATAAAACAAAGGCCCCGCTCTACACAAAGCCTTAAAGAATGAAACACTAGAAAAGCTTACTTAGCTTGGAATTATAAAAATTTCCTTTCTTAGAAATCGAAGATTTTCGTGGTTTCCGTAACTTCGTGTTTTTCCAAATTTCCTCTTTTACATGTTATGCCGTTTTGCATTTTCTTCAATGTATAATTTAGTTCAGCGTCGATCATTTATCATCCTTAGTAGACAATATTCTGATCTTTACGTTTAACTATAAAATTGCTTTGGCTTACATTGTGCGCATGAAAGGAGCGTTAAATTAAACATGAGTTGATTCCACGCGAGGGTTTTACCTGGAAAAATGCCTGCACACGAGAGACACCGACATTACCGCGTGTCCCTTTCTGGAAAACATTCGTGTTATGACAAGAAAGGTCAGCTTAAGGGTTTTGGGTTACCCAAACTATGCAATTTTGACGCCGAAAAGTGCCAAAAAGTAATTACAGAAACTTCATCCGCAACACCTTGAACGTGCTGTGGGCGCGAACTTGGATCTTCTCTTACAGTTAATAATTGCCAGGCGGAACTCAGATCCGGCTTAGCCTAATTTGCATAAATTTTTTTGGTGGGCAAAGCTCGTCATGTTGATGTAGGTTATAGGTCACATTTTCTACATTTTCACCATACAAGCGTCTGTTTCACCAGAGGGTGTGTGATTTACACCTTTTCCAACCTTCCAAGTGGATTTATCACGCTATAAATTTTTGGGGAAAGTGGTCTACGGTTTTTAAGGCATGACAAAACAATGAGTGGCAATTTTTTAGGTACAAAATACACCTAAAGTGAAGTCGCTTTTAAATTATGAAGAGGTGCGGAAAACCCCTTTGTGATTAGCAAAGCTGCCATTTTAACCGAATGAACAACCATCGAGAATAACTGAGACGAGGCTTCGCTCGACCACGGCAGGTAAAGAGAACTGAAGAAAAAAAAAATGTAAAATGAGAGCACATGTCTAATGATTAGCTTCTGGAGTCTGATCAAGAAAATTGTTTTCTAATTGGGTCTGCCCCTGTACCGAGATCGAGGTTGAAGTAAAGCGTTAGAAAGCTCAGAAAAAGGGTTTTCAGCAAAAAGTTTTAGGAGGGTTTTTTTAATGCAAATGAAAGATGCGTTTTTTTAATGCAAATGAAAGATGCGTTTAAAGAAAGATCTGAAAAAAAATGCCAGATACACCGCCAATCTGAAAATATGTAGTGTTGTGAGATCAGTGGGTTTAGATGGTATCGATCTAGTTTTACAAATTTGTGAAGTCGTCTTTGGAACTCAAGGCACTTAAAAACAAAGTCAGATGCAACTCGAAAACCAATCGCAATAAGATCAATTGTTTTGTCTTGTGCTTCAGGCGGTCAGTCTGGTTTTCATTTTGAGACTCTCACTGGCTCCTTGTATTGTTTACCTCGTTCTGATCGGTCGTTGAGATACCTTTGTTTCATTTTTCAAGACAACCAAGTTGCGTCTCGGTGTAACCCACTATGAATTAAATTTTTTGAACCTAGCAATTTTCAGGGTAGAGACACCTTTAAAAAATCCAATATTACTAATCTACCTTCGTCTTCAAAATCTGCAGTTAAATTGTAGGCGTGTTGAAAAGGAAGCGGATGGCTCCACTACGACGAACGGCAATCAGAAAAGTGATAGCACCGTAACAAAGCCTTCCAGCCAGGTAATCGTTTAGTATTGACGTGAATTCAAGATGGGTCAAGAATTCTACACGCTAGTTTAACAGATTGATATCAGTATACCAGTACCGTTTTTTATTCAACAACAATGGTCAATTCCATGCAGGAAATAACGGTGCAATGAGTTACGTAAAAATTTTAGGGGCATACAGATTATGGAAATAGTTAATCAAGGTGCAGTCGAGAGTAATTGTAATACTTTATGGGTGGTCTCCAAAATTTACAAATACATCAAAAACTCGATTTTACACATTCCCAAGGGCATGAACTGACTCTTTCAAAACATTGCAGCACAGCAACAAATTAAATAAATTTGGTAAACGCACGTATTAATTATTCTGCTTCGCTGTCTTGCTCTAGCTTGTTGTCAAACTTGATCAGTTGGCTAATTGGTCAGTCTTGAGGAAAAGTTTGATAGTTATTACCTTTTTCCGCATTTATCATTGTAAAAGCTGAATATGGGAATCAAAAGGAATCCCCTGCAATTGTCAACAGACACTCAGCATTCGCAACGATACATTGATGGCAGTCATAAACGTGAAATAAAGTTCTAGAAAGAGCAAACAAACAAACAACTCACGCTCATTTAATTTTTTTTGCGATTTTAAACTACTTATGATTCATTTTGATGAACAGATTTTGACACAGAAACGCTGGCACAAGTTTCCATGTAAACGGGACACCTGCGATATTGAAATGAAGGATATAACGGTAAAACTTTAAGGAAAACTGGAGAGGCCATATGACTCAGACTCCACTCACTTACAGATTACGAAGGAGAGTCCCCAGGAAAGGCCTAACTTTAAATGGTAACTTTAAATAGATATAGTCCATGGTCCAAAGACAGATACAAGACACTGAAACAAAGTAGAGCGCAGGCGCGTAGCGTGGTCATTTTTTCCAAGTACGCACAAGTACATATGATCTAGAAACCTAAGTAAACTGAGCGAAAAATACTGCGTTCTGTATTCCTTGTTTGAAATAGTTGTGTGAATACAAGCAAAGAACAAAGCGTCTTGCCCTTATTTTGAGCAAACTTGGCGCAAACGCAACATTGTTTTCAAATTTTTCTGGTCACTTCAAATACGCACGTGCGTATATGCGTAGAGGACGCTACGCGCCTGGAGCGGTTTTGGCTGAGTGCAGTGAAAACGTACTAGTCACACTGCAGAATTAGAAACGTTAATGAGATCTTTAATCTGTCGGAAGGTAACGGCTTTTAGAGAAGCAGGAGACGCCTCAATGCAGGTCCTTAATTTTAAGTAACCTTTGATTCACTTGAAAACGTAGTAAACGCAATAAAGACAAAACCGTTATCATCTAAAGATGATCATGACACCTTCAAGGTGAAATCCTATGAGCTAATACCAGTTTTTTTGGATGTAAAAACCGTATTGGTAAAATTATAGGCTTCGCTCCAGTTAAGAAAATGGTACATTTTAGAGTCCATTCTCTACTCATGGGGTCTTTCGCTTCCCCTCAACGTCCATAGGTAATTTTTACTTCCCATAACAAATCAAAATAAAAATGAAGTCGCGTGCCTTTGTGACAAGCTATTTACTTTCGTACATGTGTTGGTATTAGTAACGCTTTGGTTGGCTGATTTAAGTGAAATAACAAAACCTCCACTCATTCCTCTTTATGAATCACCTGACGCTAGATAAATAAAGTACAATTACGCATATGTTTCCTTTGGTTTCTTATAATCTGTTTTGATGTCATCATGTTTTTTTTCTTTGGCCACCATTGTCTCTCACTTTCCTTGTGATAAATGCAAACAAATCGAATTGACCCGGTTCAGCTCCTAAGGCCCCTCTCCCTTTACCTAGCAGGCAGTTTCTTTTGATTCAGTACAGTAGTGAAGAAATCTTGGTGTCTCATAATAGCGACACCCTCTAGCTGATTCGCTTGTTCACGCCACCTGTTTGTCACGGATGATGTATCGATATTGCAAGAAGAGGTGCCATAACAATCACCACTGGGAAGTGATGGGTTAGCAAAAAATCCACGTCACGGTTTGTTCATGGTATATATCTAGGCACACTGGTATAGGCGATGCGCAAGATTTGGCCGTGAAAGAGAACAAATTAAGTAAAATCCCAAGTAGGTTTCCAGGTGGTGACTCTTCGAAAATTTGTCTCAATTCACTTTGACTCTTCAAGTACTCACTAGAAACATGTGTTGTCATAGTGTTATTTTTTTTCTCACCGCCCCCCTTTCCCTCCCCCCCTTTCCCTCCCACCCCTTCCTGATACATTGCTCCTTAATGACCATCACTAGTGTGATCTTAGAATTTTTTCGAAAATTTGTCTCTATTCACTTTGACTCTTCAAGTACTCACTAGAAGCATGTGTTGTCATAGTGTTATTTTTTTCTCACCGCCCCCTTTCCCTCCCCCCTTTCCCTCCTCCCCTTTCCCTCCCCCCCTTCCTGATACATTGCTCCTTAAGGACCATCACTAGTGTGATCTTAGAATTTTTTCGAAAATTTTCAACTCAATGTGCCATGTTGGAAATGAGAGTTAAAATTGAATGAAAAAAGATAATTAAATTTCAAGCAAAACCAAAAAACAGTCCGTCTGTGAGGTCATACGTGCACCTCAGTGTTTTACGCAAGGACCAATTACAGACTGCGTAGCATTCACTTTCTTTCATTTCCATGCAGGTATGGAGGAATCTTTCACAGCAGAGGTGGTTTTCCTATTAACCTGTGTGCTAATTGCTGTCAGCAAAAGCAAAATACAGAATGAAGGCGGAGGTTGGGGAGCATAAGTTTCGTGATCCATGATGTAGGAATGATCGAGGAATATTGTGCAGAACACCTTGCTCTTCAGCATAGTTTTCCCAGCAGTGTTGCTAGATGCCTTTCAAGACCACGCGGGAAAAGGCATTCCAACCAGATACAGGACTGATGGAGAACTGTTCAACTAGCCGCCTTAAAGCTGTATAAAAAGTACCCAAGGCTGTTGTTAGGGACCTCTTGTTTGCCGACGACTGCGTTCTGAATGCAAAAACTGAGGAAAAGATGCAACACCAGGTACATATCTTCTTAAAGGCGTGTGATAATTTTGGACTCACTATCAGTGTTAAGAAGACTGAAGTCCTCTTCCAGCCAGAGCCAGGTAAACAGAAGGAAGAGCTGAATGTCTACGTAAAAGACCAGAAGCTACCAGCTGTTGAAAACTTCACCTACCTCGGGAGCACACTTTCGCAAAAGGCAAATATAGACTTAACAACAGAGTTGCCAAAGCCAGTACGTCATTCGGGAGACTCGGGAAAAGTGTGTGGGAGCGCAGAGAACTAAGCCTAACCACCAGACTCAAGGTCTACAGTGCAGTGGTCCTTATCACACTCCTCTATGCCATGCAAGACAACTAAACCACTTCCACATGAGCTGCCACCGAAAACTTCTGCACATCAAATGGTAGGACAAGATCCCTGATACAGAAGTTCTTAAACGCACCGGGCTTCCAAGCGTCTATACCTTGCTCCTGAAAGCTCAAGCGAGATGGGCTGGTCATGTTGTCAGGATACCTGACAATCTACTACCAAACAGCTTCTCTGCTGTGAACCATGGGAAGTAAAGGGTAAAGTTGGAGGTCAAAAGAAGAGATATAAAAGCTCTCTCGAAATCACTCTCAAACAGCTCAACATAGATGTCGAAAATTGGGAGGCCCTTACAGCTGACCGTCCACCTGGCGCAGTGCAATATCATATGCTGCTCGTTTAGATGAAAACAAGCGGATTCAAGAGTCCAAAAACAAAAGAGCCATTAATAATAATATTAATCATAATAATAATAATAATCAGTTTAATTACTCTTCTTGTAGCTTACACCTAAATTACAAGAGTTGTCAGGATACAAATCATATCTATACAATAACATGAAACATTCAACTAAGAATATCTATATGTAATAAATTTATCGAGACGGTTAGTAAAAGCCATAGCGGGATCATCTCTGTGAGTGCCTGAGCGTAGATTGTATCCATGGGATACAGTTGTGCGATGTGGCACCAAGTTATCAAGGAGACCAGTGTCCCGAACTCTCTGGATAAACTTAGTGCATGCAACGGCACGCCGATCAGAGAGAGTGCAAAGACCACACAGCACAAGTGCGTCCCTTTAGGGAATCCCAAGAAAGATTATTTCTAAGGCTTTTATCTGCACACTCTCAATTAGGAGGCTAAGATAATCTGGCAAGTTTGCCCAAACTGGTGAGGCATACTCCAACACTGAACGAATCAGGCTGGAA
>NC_142528.1:13114547-13119547 GCF_964205215.1 Stylophora pistillata | reverse complement strand
AGAATAATCAACAAGTTGAACTGTAATGTAAGGTGCGCAGCGTTTCGCTCGCAGAAAACGTGACACATGTAATCTGTAAACATCTTGCTGTCTCGTCACGCAGCAAAGAAAACATCCGCGTTAAAGTTATGACTCCTAGAGGACAAGAGATTTTTATGTGTTTGGGTGCTCTATTATGCGAACAATTTTTGCCGATTCGCGAGTGGAGTTGCCAAGATATCGTCATGGAAATATTTTTTTCTCAGTAAATTCAGCAGCAGCGAAGTGTTAGTCAAAAATGGTGCCATTCGGAGTAAACATTCTTTTCTTAACGCAAGAAAAAAATTTGGGGGAGCTCTGTTGTTGTTCCCAAAAGCCCTTTAAAACTGAACAAGTTGGAAAAATCGTAATTTTATTTTAAAAAGCCACACCAACCCGTATTATACCGTTAATTTCAAGTCGTTTTATCAGTATTTCCTTCAAGCTCTGACGCCGGCACCCACTGACAAAGCGCGATTTTTTAATTCAATATCCACTATTGACGGAAAATGTTGTAATAAATAAGTTGTCCAAATTTACAGCTACGTAGACCAGCCACCATTCCTCAGAAATTCCACTACAAAATTTTATCATGGGAAAGCAACAGGAAGAATTAAGAAAATTTTATCTTTTCCGAATAATTTCACAGAAGGGAACGTAATCTCAGAACGTAGCTGTCTCAGTTTTACACCGACTGTTTGCCTATTAAGAATGCCGCACACAAGCTTCATCTCACAGTGAGAGGAATTTGCTAATTTCCTTTTCAAATTGTGGTCACCTACGTTCCATTATACTGTTACCACATCACTCAAGTTGACATGTACTAATAGGAACTGGTTTTTCATTGGTATGTGAAACCACGTATAACCACTTATAACATTAAAAAGTTGAGCAAGTCGAGGTTAAGCTTTTTCACGAGCAAGTAGAGAAGGTGTGAGAATTTGCAATTTCAAATTACGCGGTAAAACAGAAATGCGCGCCCCAGGGTTGAAGTATCTCCTTTATAAAGCATACACGCTGGTTAGCTCCAAGTGGCTAATTTAGAATTATGCACCAAACGAGCCAGCCCCTTTTTTACTCGTTTGCTCCTTTGTTACCGTTGCCGAGCCAAACGGGCCACTAAAGTATTACGCGCTTTTAGGGCGGGGTAGGTTCGTGATTGAAGTATGAATCAACAAGCTGTAAGCGAGAGAAAAAAGAAATTTGACGAAGAATGGCGAGAAAAAAATTATCATCGAGAAGGACTAGAGTTAGTGTTTTAAGAAGTCATCATGTGCCGGCACCCGACCAGCAACCATAATAAAGGATTGTCACTGGCAAGATGTGTTTCTGCCGAGAGTCTCCTGAGACTCAGCAGGACGCCTTTGCGTTCCCATCGGCGGTCTGTTTTTCAAGTTTTTAATCGGAACAACTCCACAACAAGATCAACCTTAACAAAACAATTTTTTCGGATAGCGTATTTCGTAACCTTTCCATCAATAAATATAGTTTACGGTAGTTACGCTTCAAACAGTGCGTTGACAATTTCTTTTGGGAAAGACACCCGCGAAGGTATATTGTTTTCATCAAGATGTTAGATCGGAGACATGCGCAGTCGATTGCGTGTTCTATATCCGGGATGTTTGTAATGACATCACGTAGAATGCACGTGGAAATATCGGTAGACAGCCGTCCCGCTCTGCTCGAAATCAAGGGCACAATAGACGAGATGAGTTTTTAAAATAGATGTCTTTAATTGCTTGTGGAAGTATTCATCAAGGTCTTGAACGGTTTAGTGATGACTCATAGAGGACAAGAGATTTTTATGTGTTTGGCTGCTCTATTATGCGAACAATTTTTGCCAAGATATCGATCAAGTACTACTTCATGGAAATATTTTTTTCTCAGTGCATTCAGCAGCAGTGAAGTGTTAGTCAAAAATGGTGCCATTCGGAGTAAACGTTCTTTTCTTAACTCAACAAAAAATTTGGGGGAGCTCTGATGTTGTTTCACAAAAGCCCTTTAAAACTGAACAAGTTGGAAAAATCGTAATTCTCTTTTAAAAAGCCACACCAACCCGTATTATACCGTTAATTTCAAGTCGTTTTATCAGTATTTCCTTCAAGCTCTGACGCCGGCACCCACTTTGACATTGAAACTACCAGTTATTCTATTATTTCGACTATTGTCCGAGCAGTCAACAAAAGGAAGTAAAAAACAATGACAATTAGAAAGTGCCGTACACGCTCGTCACCTCGTTCTCCAATATGACATTTTAGAACTAGAATAATTCCAGAACTTAAAAATGGTTTAGGCTACAGTGACAATCTTGAGATGTCTGTTGATTCCTCTTTCATGGAATCAACAAACATCTCGGCAGGTTTCAGAGCGTGACGTGGCACCAAGATGGTTAAAGATTACATGTCTCACCAAGATGGTTAAAGATTACATGTGTCACGGTGGGCGCTTTCCATTTGACCAAAATTTTCGAGATTTCTGGTCAGAAATCGAATGGAACGGGAAAAGTTCCGCGATAAGTTTTCGAAAATTTAGGAATACGTTTTTAGTGTACCCTCTTAGATACGGTCGGACGCGTTCCATTCGGCCAGCGAAAATACCGACATTTTGAACCCGTGATTTTTGTTGAATGGAAAGCGACCCTTGTCACCTAAAACCTGCCAATAAAACACCTTCATGTCAACAATATTTTATCATAAAGGTAAAACAAACATGACTTTGCAAACAAAGGAGTGTCAATTTTCGAATCCCGACAAATCCAAAAGCGCGCCATCCTAGATATTAGCTGATCGGTTTTGCACCTTTTTCAACTCCAAATCGCGAAATTCGATTCTAAGAAGGCACAATCGAAAGAATGTAATTATATTACGTCGATACAGCCCATAGAAGGGCTCTAACGAGCGAATTGCTAATGGTAAGTTTACCCCACTAGGGTAAAGTTTACCCGGCGGGAAACTGAAACAAACAAAGCACTCTGATTGGTCAATTCGGGTAAAAATTACCCTCATCTGGTAAATATTTTTAGTGCATATTGCTTTTGATAAGGGCACAATGTTTTAGACATGTGTTTTGGGAAGTTCCTTCAAGATGTTATTTATGTGCTCCTTGAGATCATGGAGGGGTTCTACTGGCACAACTTCATATTGGGTTAAGTTAAGGTCTTTCATTGAAGCACTTTGATCAGGAAAACACAGTGCAGGGACTCGCTGAATGCCCTTAAGCTCCTTCCTCAACTGGCTCTGCAAGGCTGGTTTTAGCAAACCATCTGTTGGGAGGTTTCGGCCTTTGCACTCTCTGATCATATCATCCTTACTCATTTGTTGGAAAGGTTGCACGCCTCCATTCTTCCTTTCTTTGCCTGCTGGACCTGCAATGACTTTCATCCTTGGCTCTTCTAAGGTGATTTGTGGGGCTCTTAGTGATGCTATGTGGTCAGAGTACTGTGTTGATGACATAGTGCAACCACAGCAGCCAAATTTTCCACCCAACTGCTCCCCACTCTCAACTTCTTGTGATGGATGGTCACCATGGAACATGCGACAGATGTCATTGATGAATACATTGTGGGAAGAGGTGATCTTTGTAGTGAGCTGTTGGATGTCCTCCAGGCAGGTGTCACTGTATAATAGCTGATCTTCGATGGTGTCTCTACACCTTGCCATAAGGTAAATTTGTGGCTTTTCCACCATTTCTTGGACATCCTTTCCCTCAAGCTCTTGAGATGTGTAATAAAATGCTGGATCATAAATTGCATTTACCATCAAGAGGATATGGCCATGATTCATAACACTTGAGTGGTCTGACCAGATTATCAGGTGTCGAGTTCGCTCCCAGTGTTTTAGCGAGTTAACCAGTTCCTCCCTTGTTGTCTCACCACCAGGCTTCTCTTTTAACTCTCCAATTTCCTGCAAGCGAGTTTCCAGCTCTTCGTACGTCATAGCCTCATAATGAGCCTCTGAGAGGTCTCTCACCAAACCCATTTCCTCATGTTCTGCTTAAAGATTTTTCCTGATTTCTAGTGGAGGTATTTTTCTGCCACTAACTGTGAAACATTCTTTCTTGAGAGTACCATTGGAATCCAATGTTAGCTTTTGGTAGGTTTTTGGAGCTATAATCTCACCCAAGCGGTATTCCCCATTTGCAATTTTTTTTCTTAGAGTTTCTCTTATGGCTGCACCTGTGTGAGGCACTGGTGTTGGGATCTCCCCTCCAAAGGCTTTGTTGAGCTGCCTTCTTGGAAGTGGGTTATTTTTTCTGAAGGGCTTGAAGATTTCCAAATTCTTGCCATTTTTGCTAAGTAATTCTTTCACCACCATGTTTCCTACTGTTGTCTTCTTGGATACTCCATATTTCTTAGCCAGTGCAGAGAAATTGATCTGTAAATAAGGGGAAGTAATATTTCAATCACTACTTAAAAACAGAATTAAAACAAACAAATGTTTGTGAACTAAATATTGAAGATTCAAATATGAAACCTTTTGTTTTCATTATAATTTTATTATTTATCTTTTCATTTGAAAAGTAAAGTGATGGGGAATGGAAGTAATTCTGGTCATTTGGCCAGAGAGGGGACAGTTAGTTTATTGATAGCATGCATACATGTATGCAGTGAAGTTATTTGCTATCATGATTTAAACAAAATTTTCTTATTCCAACTGTTTTAAGTATCTTTATTTAGTTTATTCTCACCTTATCACCCTCTTTCATTGCATTTACTTCCTGTAGGAGACCATCTTTGTCAAAGTCAAGGGAACTGGGATCTGGAGAGTGACGCTTTACCTTTCGAAGGCCTGCCTCCTCGAGTGCTTTCCTCTTCGTAGTCCGACTTTTAGCCTCTTCATTAGTCTCCCTCGCAGCCGTTTTTTTTGGATGTCACGCAACGCTCCCCCAAAAGAACGGCTACTGACAACCGAACTACATTCCTTTCTCATTGTCCTTGCGGTTTGGTCGCGGTCTATTGAACAGACCAATCACATACCAGAAAA
>NC_142528.1:13049547-13109547 GCF_964205215.1 Stylophora pistillata | reverse complement strand
TGTGACACCCAAAAAAAACGGCTGCGAGGGAGACTACCTCTTCATGGGACTCAAAATAAAGAGATTTTCTTTGTAACTCTCTCTGTTTAAATGACTGTCTCGTTCCAAGCATGGTGTCACAGTCAACTTTCGACCACTGTTCTTCAGCACTGTTTTTGAATCGCCTAGCAGTTTCTCTTCTTTCCTTTTGTTTTTGCACTTTAGTTTTTGCATGTGTTAGTCCAATTTCAGGTACCTTTGTTAAGGCATCAGCAAGGTTGATATTGTAGAGATTCTTGAATGGCTCATTAATGTTCAAATAGATGCTCTTTGCAGTATCCCGAATGGCCTTCTTTGAAGGTTTTACAGCCTTGGTTGTTTTTGTCAAATTCCCTGCTTCTTTTGTGGATGTAGCTACTGAGTCAGCTCCTTTTAGTCGATTAGTTTTCAGAGGGAATTGTGTCTGAAAAAGCAGATGATTCACTTGGCATTCCCGGCAGTTCGAGATAGAATGTAATCCCTTCATAAGAGCTGACAGCGATTTCCATGCAAATGAACTGAAGTGATGTAAGTATTTTGACTTGCTTTCACCGCGCCATTTTTTAAAGTTTTTAAGAAGTACGTGCAGCCATTTGTCGAATGTGTTCTGAGAAACAGCAAAAGCTTCTTTGTTTTCAGAAAATGTACTCAAGAACCTCTGTAGACGAGTGCCCTTGTCGTAAATAACCTTCCCATTCTCATCATTAACACTGTTCCTTGCAGCTACACGCGCGAAGCCACAGTTAAAAAAATCCCGCCATAAAAGCCGCGATGTTTTTCCTTCAAGTTAGCGACTCTTCAAATCCTTCGTGTGGCAAAAGACGTTGAATTTTCAGCTGAAAAGCCTTTAAATTCCTTCAGACAATGTAAAACGGTAATTCTGAAGGTGTTTCGTTGAAACCAATTCAGCAAGATCGAAGCGTATGTTTACCCCACAAAAAACTCAAGTTATCTGAACATTGCGCCAAAACTCGAAGGATAATTTAGAACAGGAACATGATATCCTATTATTCTACTAGCAATTAATGTTTTAGGAGTCAGAAGTGCGCGCAAAACTCCGAGAGACAGTTAAGATTTCTTTTATTACGAAAGTTGTCCTTCGTTCAGAGCGTCGAAATCTTGTTATCTTTACTTCTTTACTACGTCTCAAATTTAAGTATATAGAGATGAAAAATACCAGTTTTGCATATAAATAAATTTAATGTTTTCATTCAGCAAAGTTCCTCCTTAATGACGCAAAAGAAACGAGAAAAACAACTTACAAACTTTATGACCCTTCCACTGCAATCTTGTCCGCCATCTTGGAAAGGCTTTGTTGCTATAGCAGCAAGAACATTCTCTCGGTTCTAGTTTTCCGAAGTCTAGGCCGCGCTTTCAAATATGGCGGACACATCGAGCTGCTAGTTAAGTATTAAAAACGTTGGATACACCACTTTACCATAGTTCAGACGACGGCTTTTCTATTCTAAAACCAGAAGGCTATTGTAAGAAACTAGCAATCAATCGGGGATTTTAGATTCCATCTCAAATGGCCTCATGAGACACCAATAATTGAGTAAATTGCCGTTCATCGAAAAAAGAATGACAATTTCACACTAGCTAACGGCATTTTCCCGGATTCCCCGATTAAGCTCAAAAACACAGAACATAGAAGGCCATTCCTGGATGCTTTAACCGTAATCTGATGCCGTAAAAAGTGGTGTAAACTTGAACCAAAGAGAACGGAGACAAATGGCGCCAAATTAAAGCACTGAAGAACGGTTGCGTCACGTGACCCACAGAAACGTTTTCTTTCCCCATGGATTAGTAAGCTTTTTATAAAAGAAAGATCAACGAATGCTTAAATATTATTTTTCCAATTATTTCCTAATTTTTAGCCTTTTTAAATTCTGCCCCATTCCTTAATTCACGTGAGTAAGATCGAACCCTTTGCTAAAGTCAGTAAATGAAATTCTAACATAGCAGTGTCCAGAGTCTGGGGCTTCTAAAATGCAGTGTAAAATGTAAATTAAGGCATGTGTCGTTGATTTTTCCGGTATGGCAAATTGCAAGGGGCCAAGGTTATCAATGACTTGGCTACACAGGGAGCTAAGTGTGAAACCTTCTATGATTTTGGCTATCTGAGCAGTGAGAGTAATTGGTCTTAAATCACTGTCCACAGACTTGGGAGGCGACGCTTCAACTGAGCTGGAACGTAGCCCTGTTTTAACGATGAGTTATAAATGTCAGTGAGCACAGGGCACAATTCTGCTGCAAACTCCTTTAAGATCTTGTTGGGAATCGCACTAGGGCCTAGAGACTTGCTGGGCTTTATTTGTCGCAAAGCATTGTACACCAACCTTTGATCAACAAGGAGCTACTCAGGGACCTGAAGGTCCAGTTCACAGTCCGTCAAGTCAAGGGGAATAAAATGAGCATTCAATCCCGCAAGGAAATTGTTGAAGCAATCAGCGAAATCGGTAAAAGTCGGGATGTTTTCATCCAGCATTTGAAAGGTCCGGTTGTCAGTAGTACTCCTCTGACATGTCGAGCCCTTAATCTCCTTCCACCACCGTTTTACACTGCTATCTTTCAAAGCCACGAGTTTCCTTTCCTAGAAGTTGATTCTGCACTTCTTACATTCCTGCCGAACCATGTTTCGTCAATGTTTAAAAGCAGTAGAATCTGTACCATGTGACACAAGGGACTTTTGACGCCGTGAAATTAAGGACTTTAGCTTGGAAGTCATCCACGGTTTGTCAGAAGTACAACACTTTGTGCACTGTAAAAGGAAGAAGCGGTCCATTGCTTCCGACATTTTTGTAGAGAACAAGTCAGATTTATCCTTAACAATCCTGAGATGAAATAAATTTTGCTAATCATTCTGCGTAATCCATCTACCAAAATCGTCCACTTTACTAGGTCTTAAATCCTCCTTTAGCAGTGTGTTGACGGGTGACGATTTTCTTAAGGGATATGATCTTGAACGTATAAGGACGGAGTAGTGATCACTTGTGCCAATCTTGGGTAGCTGTTTGGGTGGTGAAAAAAAATTTTGGCCTATTCGTAAGACACCAGTCCAAAGTGCCAGAGTCACGCGTTAAAACCTATATCATTTGAACTAGTCTAGTTAGATTTGTTGTTCAGTAATCCCAGTACTGATCGGGTTAAAGTCTCCCCATACCACTACAAGACCCTCAGGATGTTTACAAAGAAATTAATCAACATTATTTTGGATGTGTTCCAATAAGATCTTGTTATTATTCGGCCCATTTCTTGGGGGGGTGATATACTACACCAAGTAGAATCAGTGAGACTGCACGCGGTAGCCGGAAGGGCCAGATTGTAAGCCAAAGGGATTCAACATCCGAAGACTCAAAGTCTACTAGTCGTTTACAGGGAATATGGGAGGTAACATATGTACAAACACTTCCATATCCATCTATACGATCGCTCCTAAAACAACAAAAGCCGTCAAGCGAGATAGCAGAATCAGCAACGTCGGAATCCAGCCAGTTTTCTGTGATACGAATAATGCCAGGTAAATTTAAATTTACCACGGCTTGAAGCTCATCCACTTTGAAGCGTAATATCGTACATTTGCAAGGCGTGAGCAGCGTCTGCACCCAGTACAGTGCCAACCCATCCCTGTTTTAATACAACACAAAGTTATAAAAGCATGGTATCATAACGTATCGAGTACGACATGTTCTGAGTAACCGCGCCTATAACTGTCCCAGAGTTCCTTGGGTGTACAACGTGGCTTGAGTGCGGCCTGCGATACTACACCTGTCCGACATGTGAACGCTTCTTTAAGTCAAGGGCAGGTCTCTCAAGGCATCTTCCTACGCATAGACCTCAGTGACTTTTCTGTTCTTAAATATTTGAAGTCTCATGGTCATTGTCGAATACGACAGACAAACAACAACAACAACCTGTATTTGACGACCTCGTTGGGCGTTTTGTGCATTCACGGCTCTTGACCTGCAAACCTAAACATTTCCTTTTTCCACATTAACAAGTTTGTCTGACTTGTATTAGTACTGATCTCCGCACTCGTATTTCTGCGCGTCTAAAGACCGGTCTTCAAGGTAAGATCTTTGTCTTTGAAAATCTTTTGTTATTTTGTTATAATAAGACGGCTTGTAATATCTAACTTTCGATATATGGCCACTTCAGTGCTTGATCAGTATTGACTGAAATCAAATTGGGCTGGATGACTCACTTACCAGTTTTATGGTAGACCAACATCGTCCCATCAAGTGATCAAGGCGGCTTTTCTAAGCTTTCATAAATTTCGTAATGTTCTTTTCGATGTAGTATCTATTTTACTACACTCAAGGTTTTTAAGATGTTGCACCACAGAGAGTTTGTCCAACTTAGATAACAAATTCTGCCGCGGGAATTTTACAAAAACTTATCAATATCTCGTTGTGGATATCATTCTCACAAAACCATATCGATGTAGGGTGATCTGGCAACAATGATGTTTTTCAAAAAGACCTCCTACAAAGTTCGACGGTAACCTAAAGTCGATACCTCCGGTTGAAACGCTTGGAATACTCCAACGGTCAGTTAGGTTTTATTGACGTTAGCGATTATATATGCCAGAAGACAAATTAAATTCCTTCGTATGTGCTTGCTGGTTCATGATCGTTCGTCCGTTATTCCTTTGTGTTCCTTGATGTGGGCAAATTTCGTCAAAATAGACTTCTTGGAAACAAGTTAAAACAAAAAATTGACGTAGAAGTCATCGAGAACTTACCTGTAGGAGTTTGCATCTTAGCAGTTGTTGTTTGACTGCCGTGGTGTGTTTGTTCAGGAGAGAATGTAAATTTTTGGGAATTTAAGAATGTGTGATGAATTTGTGAGTTTCATACAAAATACATATTTTATATTTATTTTCAAACGCGAGGCGCCTTCGTTGGGTAAATGAACATACATGGAATTCCGCAGACATAAGAAAAATGATAGAGAGAAACTGGAATGAACTTTGGCAAATCAATGTGTTTGCTCAGTTGAGCTCACAGCTTATTGCATAATTCTGGAAAATTGACCAAGATTATCCTTTTGACAGTTCAGACTTCGTTTCCCATAACAATTCGACGAAAATAGACCCCGATTTCCGTGTCCTAAATCGCTGCATAAACGTGATCACTCGTATAAAAGCTTGCATGACTTCCAAAGTAAAAAAAGGTGCACGTGATCGGAAGACGCTTCGATAATTTTCGCTAAATCAAGTCATAAACCATGCACAGTGGGAAGAAGATCATGGTTAAGAATAAATTTTGGTACTCTGGTGATAAAAGACATACTGCGTAGCATAAAAGGACACACAAACAAGATAAAGAGAGGTTTTGCACAGCAGCCAAGTTGGATGACAGGAACAATAGATCATTTTTCCCATAGGAAAAAAATTCTTTTCTTATGCAAAATATTTTCATTGTTCCTGCCATCCAACATGACTGCTGTGCAAAACCTCTATTTAACAAATGGTAAACACCACAGCGTACACTATTGAGTTATGGTTGCACGCGGGAGGTTGCTAAGCACGAAAGAAGCGTAAGAGTCGCTCGAGGCGATATCCGAGAGCGACTCTAACTTCTTGAGTGCTTAGCAAACCTCCCAAGTGCATCCATAACTCAATATTGTACGCTGTGGTGTTTACCATTTTTTTTATAACATAAAATTGATACATTGTAGCTAAAGAGTTCCCTTTAATTTAACAAATCTTACGTGACCTGAAAAAACAAGCGCGCGCGGAGAAATAGTCGTTGTATTTGCTCACATCAGCAGCGTACACCCATGGGCAAATGGGGGACGCTAAATTGACCAATCAGAGCGCGCGCTTTACTTTGGTTGTGTTATAAAATCACAGGTTTTTCAGACCAAGTGGTCTCTTGCTGCATAGTTAACAACTGTTCACCGAAGTGGAGGTGGTTAGTGGTGGATATTTACCGAGCCGCGAAGCTTTAGTATGTACTAAAACAGTGAGATACTGATACACTGCTTCGTCATTAATTTAAGAGATTTCTTCGCTTGTCACGGATGCAAACCGGGACGCCATTTTTTCCCGAGTTGCTCGGAGGTAAATGCAAAGGATATTCGGAGTTTGACTAGCCAATCAGAGCGCGCCTTCAACGCTATCCACTGTTTTAGTATATACTAATAACCACTATTCCGTAAACGCGTTAGTTGCCATACTCATAACAGTTTATCCCACTTTCCTTCTTCATCAGGCCCATTGGACCATCTTTCCAAAATGAGTTTATTCACTACGGCCCAAACCAAAACATTTGGCTTTCATTCCAGATTTACTCACTGAGTGAATAAAAAAAAAAAGTTTATCTCTGTTATCAGATCAAGTTTATTGTGGATAATCTCGACCGATATATCGGTCGACATATCAGTCAAGAGTCAAGAGTTTACTTGGTATGGAACTTGATGGAATTATTTTAAAACTGAAAAACTTTTTCAAAGAACGAGACACACCCTTTCCTTTAATTTACACTCAACGGACTTACAGAATTTATTGCACACACTGTACTTCACTGAACTGGACGCTCTTTGATTTAGTTCTTTTGACTTCACCTTACTTTATACGAACATATCCTTTTACGACACCGTACAGGCCATCATCACCAGCTGCAATTTATTTAACCTGCCCTTTTTTATAGGGATAACTTACTTGGCCTCAATAATTTTATTAATCAGCACAATATTTTCATTGCTGGTAATACCACCTATTAGGAAATCAAGGAGGCGGTTATGGCAGTTACTGTAGCCGGTAAATTGCAGACCTAAGCTAATTTAATTTTATTGATATGACTAATCGCTTTACCACCATTTTTATTTTCTGTCGTTACATGGATGACAGTTTTATGCTAAGTACTCAAGCTCACCTATCCCACATTACAACTAACCTTTGCAGCTCCTACCCCACCCAGATTCCAATAATTCTTGGTGCAACCTCTTCACAATCACTCCCTTCAACATCACAAGGTCCACTATCAAGTATATCAGAAAGCACATCACAAGTACATGTACCCACATTTTCACTGGCATCATCAAAACTGGAACTATACCGTACAGTAGACTTTCTGGGATTTAAGTGGATATTTGTGTTGCATGATTGGTCAATCCAGATAGATCGAAAACAGTAGCACAAAATTCATTTTGATGACTTACTTCACTGTTTAAGTTGTAGTCTGTAGGATTCCCACATGCTGCATTTTCTTTCATGAATGACTTATCAAATAGACTTTTACGTATGATGCAGGATCCTCGCAGTAGATAGCGCTATTTATGCAATAGCGAAAATCAGACCTGAAAAAAATCAGGCCTGTACGGGAATCGAACCACTGACCTCTGCGATACTAGTGCAGCGCTCTACCAATTGAGCTAACAAGCCAACTGGGAGCAGGCCGTTAAGTTGATTCGTAATAAACCAGTGAAAGTGATAAATGAGATACAATGAATATATGAAGTTCATATATTTTGAACTGCGGTATTAGATACGTATGATGCACGATCCTCGCAGTAGATAGCGCTATTTATGCAATAGCGAAAATCAGACCTGAAAAAAATCAGGCCTGTACGGGAATCGAACCACTGTCCTCTGTGATACTAGGGCAGCGCTCTACCAATTGAGCTAACAAGCCAACTGGGAGCAGGCCGTTAAGTTGATTCGTAATAAACCCGTGAAAGTCTGATTTTCGCTATTGCATAAATAGCGCTATCTACTGCGAGGATCGTGCATCATACGTATCTAATACCGCAGTTCAAAATATATGAACTTCATATATTCATTGTATCTCAAATAGACTTTTATTATCATTATCATTATTTCCGTTATCACCTGAAGATGATCATGACACCTTAACAGCTTTAAGGTAAAGTATTACGAGCTAATACTATTTTTGTTTTATTTTTAAACAGTGGTGGTAAATTTAGAGGCTTCTTTATAGTTCAAGAAATGGTACATTTTACAGGTGTCATTCTGTATTTATGGGGTCTTTCGCTTCCCCTAAACGTTCATAGGTAGTTTAACTTCCCACAATAAGTCAAACTATAAGTGACGTCGCGTGCCTTTGTGACAACGTACTTAATCTCGTACTTGTATTGGTATTAGTTACGCCTTGGTTGGCTGATTTAAGTAATATAACAAAAGATACTGTCATTACCATAGAGATAGATAAATAAAGCACAATCACGCAAACGTTTCAAGTGGTCCCGCGGCACAATCACGCAAACGTTTCGTGTGGTCCCTTGTAATTTGTTTTAACGTCATTAGGTTTATTTCCTTGGTTACCACTGTCACTCACTTTCCCTGTAGTAAATGTGAACAAATTGAATTGGCCGTTCAACTCCTAAGAAACTTCTACTTTCAACCTGGCGAGCAGTTTTCTTTGATTCAGTACAGTAGTGAAGAAAATTTGGTGTCTCATGATGAAGATACCCTCCAGTTGATTCGCTTGTCACGGTTCATATAACCTATATCGATATTGCAAGCGGAGGTGCCACATCAATCACCACTGGGAAGTAATGGGTCAGTAGAAGATCCACGTCTCGGTTTATTCGTGGTATTAGGACACACAGGAAGTTTTTGCAGTGAAAGAGAACAAAGTAAAATCACAAGAAGGTTTGAAGTTGGTGACTCCTCGTATATTTATTTTAGTTCACTTTGACTTTTCAAGCACCCACTAAGAGTACGTGATTTCGTCATGGTGTTATCTTTTTCTTACCTCCCCCCACCCACCTCCCTTCTCCCTGCCTAATACACAGCTCCTTGTAGGCTTTCACTCGTGTGATCCGGAAATTTTCTAGAACATTTTCAAATCAATATATGTACCAAATCGGAAAAAAGAAAGTTCAAGCAAACCAAAAAAAAAAAAAAAAAAAAGAAAAACAGTCGGACTACGAAGTTATTCTTGAGTAGAAGCTCTGAGTCGTCTTTAATGCAAGGACCAACCACAGAGCGCGAAGCATTCCTTGTATTACCACCGCCATGCAGTTATGAAGGGATCTTTCATAGCGGGGGAGGGGGTTTCATATCAACCTCTGTGCTAATTGATGTCAGCGAAACCAAAGACAGAAGGAAAGCGAAGGTAGGAAAGCATAAGTTTCGTGATACATGACGTACCATATATACTTTATTCTTTCTTACCAAAACACTCTCCGTAACAGGCTAGGTTTTTTACGAACATTTTGGAGTCGAAGAATATTGTTCAGAACAGCTTATATACGTGACAACCGCTTAGGACTTATCATGCAATCACAATCCTTCACCCACAAACCTGATAATTTCCTCTTTCCGCATTAATACGTTTATCTGACGTGTATTTGTAATGATCTCCACGCAACATTTCGTTGCTCGCATTTTCGCCTGTCTAAAGACCGGTCGTTGAGGTAAGATCTCTTCTTTGAAAATTTTTTGTTGTTTTATCGTAATGAGACACAGCTTGTAATATCTAACTTTCGGTTCAAGGTGACTTACGTGCTTGATCAGTATTGACCCAAACCAAATAAGGTTTGATAACTCACTTGCCAGTTGCTGATGTTTTATAATAGACCAACATCAGGAATTACCATCGAGTGATCAAGGCGGCTTTTCTAAGGTTTCATAGTATTCGTAATTTTGTTCCCGATATAGTATCAATTTTACTATATTCAAGGCTTTTCATGATGATGCGCCATAAAGGTTTGCCCAGCTAACTTTAAAAACTCTGCGGAATTTTACAAAATTAAGCAACGTCTCTTGTGGATATCATTCCAACAAAACCATTTCGATTTGAAGTAATGCGGTGATATTCTGCGCAACTTTTCTCTAATAAATGCTACACCGACGATGTATTTTTTATGATGAAATAATCCAATGTGCGTGTCATCATTATAAATGTTCGTGACTGAGAAAAAAGATACGACTGGTAATGGCAAACGAGAAAAGGAAACTCTTCAAACTTTTCAGTTTCCTATCATTCACATATCAACCTTTTAGAACATCTGCAATAAGGTTTCTGAAGTATATGTTTCTGCCGGTTTGCCTTCTGCCTCAGTAAAGGTTATGGTTGGCTTCTTTTCAAACAGACTGAATTGCGAATGTTAGATCTTACTGATCTTACAAGGTTGTGGGCCAATTTGGTTTTAGATCTCTCTTAAGTAAGTCTTCTACTCCGAGGAGGTGCTTTTTTTTAAATTTAAGCTGAATCATTTTTTTACCGATATTAGCGGTTGTATGCGCTAGAAAACAATTAAGTACTTTAAAAAGTACTTGCCGATTCATAATAGGTCTTCCATTCAACCTTTGTGTTCTTTGACGTATGCAAAATTCTTCAAGACTGACTCACTGAAAACAAACAAAACAGGAATTAATGCAGAAGTCATTGCGAGTTTGCCCTCAGGAGTTTACCTCTCAAAAAAATTTTGATTGCCTTCCGGAGGAAAAAATGTTAAGTTTTGGAAATGCAGGAGTAAGTGATGAATTTGGGGATTTCTTACGAAATAACACACTTTAGGTTTATTTTCAAACGTGAAGCATCTTTTTTGGTAAACAAAACATAAAAGAAATTCCGCCGACATAACAAGAATAGATATAAAGAAACAGGAATGAAGCCTTGAGGGAACATAATCAAAAAGGTCTGGGTCGTACCTTGCATTCCACAATCCATACAGGAAAGAGTATTTTCCTGTCAGATTATACGTTTGCGAAGCTAACCGTAAAGCGAACGTGATATGCATTAAGTCAATTACAAAGGACTGGACAGCTCGTTCATAGGAACTAAACTAAGATCGTATGATGCACGATCCTCGCAGTAGATAGAGCTATTTAGGCAATAGCGAAAATCAGACCTGAAAAAAATCAGGCCTGTACGGGATTCGAACCACTGACCTCTGCGATACTAGTGCAGCGCTCTACCAATTGAGCTAACGAGCCAACTGGGAGCAGGCCCTTAAGTTGATTCGTAATAAACCCGTGAAAGTGATAAATCAGATTCAATGAAATATATGAAGTTCATATATTTTGAACTGCGGTATTAGATACGTATGATGCACGATCCTCGCAGTAGGTCTGATTTATCACTTTCACGGGTTTATTACGAATCAACTTAACGGCCTGCTCCCAGTTGGCTTGTTAGCTCAATTGGTAGAGCGCTGCACTAGTATCGCAGAGGTCAGTGGTTCGAATCCCGTACAGGCCTAATTTTTTTCAGGTCTGATTTTCGCTATTGCTTAAATAGCTCTATCTACTGCGAGGATCGTGCATCATAGGTATCTAATACCGCAGTTCAAAATATATGAACTTCATATATTTCATTGAATCTAAACTAAGATCGCTACCCCTTCCAGATAAAAACAAACTTAATCTTTCAGTAAAAAATAAATTTCGTCAATTCTTACATGTTCTGGTCCGTTTACTTCTTTTAATTTTCATTTTAAATCGTTATAAGTGTTTCGTCATTAAACTAAATCATGCTTTCCACAAACGTGACGATATTTTGAACAGCTCCATGTTAATTTGCATTTTGCGTTCATCATAGACACCACGCACGCACAAGCTTAAAATAACTCTATCAGTGTTATGTAAGCTGACAGCTATTACATGTGAACACACAATTTTCAGTAGAAATATAAAGGAACAATAATTATAGGTCATGATCACTGATTTCTCAGACAAAGCGTTGTCTCGTTGCTCAATAACAACTATCCCGTGTTAGTTTAAAAAAGTTTACCTTACTTTACTTCTTTATCAAGCATAGTGGACCAACTTTTCAAAATGAGTTTATTCATTTACGGCCTGAACCAAAACGCTTGACTTTCACTCTTCATTTACTCACGGAGTATATCAAAGAAAAGATTTTCGCTCTGTTAACTCTGTTATTTTCATCACGATTGTATAGTCTGGCGGAGTTGAGGCTCACAGCCATGAGAAAGAGGTGGTCTACAAACCTTTCCTGCATATAAAGGGAACGAGGATAAATTAGATGACCCAACAAATACCAGAGTGAAGATCGTGAATACCACTTATTCCTGTCGGCCGATAAACGTCTGTGGGTACTTAAATCATAGATGGAGATGCATCACTTAAATTATCGCTTAAGATGGTTTTTTTGCATAATGATTATCATTTTGAGTGTTTATTTAAAACAACATAATATGTTTCGCACCGCGGGTTAGCCTGCTACTGTAGTAGAAGATACACCAGGAAAAAAAGCGTCCACGGGATCTACCAGTTGTTTTAAACTAGTTTTAATACGTAATACCACACAAGCTAGCTAGTCAACTGAAAGCAAACGAATACAAGTGAGTCGACTAAGCACTATTCCGTTTCAAAAATCACAATTCTTTAGGAACAGATACTCGATTAAAAACTTCCTCTATATATTTTAGATATACTTACAATTCTGTAAGGCGCAATCCCGTTTAAGACAGGCTATTTTCTATTTGTAGAGACACGATCATACTGCTTCAATAACAGAATTCTCTACTTTTTTGATTTCCAATTGATTTCCCCCGATCACGTAGCTAAAAGGCTCGCTCCCATATCATTGGCCCAGCGCTAATGTGGTTAAAGGATTATATTCGATGAGAAAGGAAAACAGACGCGCGTGTGCTGTCTTAGCCACAAGTATCTAAAATTAAGCATTTGTCAACGGCGTGTAAAACATAATACTTGAAAGCTTTATTGCACGAAAGCAAGTTTAAAGTATATGTTGACATTCAAATCAATTTGGATACTAAAGAGATGTAGTTGAATGGAACTCTCGAATAGACGCATACTTCGCAAATCATAATATCGTAGTTTTAATCGTCGTTATAACGAAAAAAAAATAGGTATAGGAACGGTTGCACTCTTTGTGAACAGCGATTCTTCAAATTTGTCTTCAAATGCGCCGAAAATTCAACTGCGAATGCTACCATCTCGATAAACAACTACACTAAGATTCACTCTGATAAAGCGGGACGAAGGCTCGAAGCGTTAGCTTTAGGATCTCTTTACGGCGACCACTTCAAATTAAAAGCTAAATTATCTTTCAATACCCCCACCGACGAGACACCACAATTTCTGTGGAAATTCACCTGATTTTGGCAATTTTTCTCATGATATTATATATATAACTATGATATACGCTCTTCAGCTCCTCAAGGTCCAGCGTTGTTGTCATTCTTTGCCATCAGTCTACCAATATTCATTTCGTCTCCTTAATGGACCTCACAAAAATGTACTTCCGTTATAATTCATTCAAAAAGTTCACGAATTTACTTGCACAAACTTACATCGTGGTTCGTATGGTGAAGAAACCTAACTAAAACCACACGGCCTTTTTTCCGGACCGATTGAGGAATAGGCATAAAAAGGACCAAGTTTAAATTCTACAAACTATTGAGGTCACGCAAAAAAATTATATATTTTTTTCCTCTTAGGTCACATTCTTGTGTTGACATTTTAACGGTTATTTGTTCTCTCTTTGCACAGAAGCCATCACGCAGAACATTATAAAATCAAGCAATTTACCTCATCTACTTCAACAATCGTTGGCACTCTGTCGACCGCCTTATGATAATGATTGCTCAGCGTCTGAAGAGACAATTTGTTGCTCTTGTTGCCTGCATTCTGATTAGTATACCGGATGGTACGTTGATTCTTTCTTTCTTTATTCCTGCTATTCACACATTATTTGTTAAAAGGGTGGCCCCAACTAAAGTTATATTGATGCAATTAAAGTGTAAAATTTGTATCGGCAGGCTTTGCAAATACAACAATGACAAATATGATGATGTCCTCCACTGCAAGTGACGCGACATCAATGATGCATATGATGTCATCCCCATCTGCAAGCAACATGCCATCAAGGGAGCAAATGATGTCATGGTCATCTGGAAGTAACATGTCATCAATGGACCATGCGATGTCATCCCCTTCTGCAAACGACACGACACCAGTGATGAATATGACGCCATCCTCATCTGCAAGTAACATGACATCAATGGTGCATATGATGTCATCCTCATCTGCAAGTAACATGTCATCAATGGACCATGCGATGTCATCCCCTTCTGCAAGCGACATGACATTAGCGATGAATATGACGCCATCCCCATCTGCAAGTAACATGACATCAATGGTGCATATAATGTCATCCTCATCTGCAAGTAACATGTCATCAATGGACCATGCCATGTCATCCCCTTCTGCAAGCGACACGACATTGATGATGAATATGACGCCATCCCCATCTGCAAGTAACATGACATCAATGGTGCATATGATGTCATCCTCATCTGCAAGTAACATGTCATCAATGGACCATGCCATGTCATCCCCTTCTGCAAGCGACACGACATCAGTGATGAATATGACGCCATCCCCATCTGCAAGTAACATGACATCAATGGTGCATATGATGTCATCCTCATCTGCAAGTAACATGTCATCAATGGACCATGCGATGTCATCCCCTTCTGCAAGCGACACGACATCAGTGATGAATATGACGCCATCCCCATCTGCAAGTAACATGACATCAATGGTGCATATAATGTCATCCTCATCTGCAAGTAACATGTCATCAATGGACCATGCGATGTCATCCCCTTCTGCAAGCGACACGACATTGATGATGAATATGACGCCATCCCCATCTGCAAGTAACATGACATCAATGGTGCATATGATGTCATCCTCATCTGCAAGTAACATGTCATCAATGGACCATGCGATGTCATCCCCTTCTGCAAGCGACACGACATCAGTGATGAATATGACGCCATCCCCATCTGCAAGTAACATGACATCAATGGTGCATATAATGTCATCCTCATCTGCAAGTAACATGTCATCAATGGACCATGCGATGTCATCCCCTTCTGCAAGCGACACGACATTGATGATGAATATGACGCCATCCCCATCTGCAAGTAACATGACATCAATGGTGCATATGATGTCATCCTCATCTGCAAGTAACATGTCATTAATGGACCATGCGATGTCATCCCCTTCTGCAAGCGACACGACATCAGTGATGAATATGACGCCATCCCCATCTGCAAGTAACATGACATCAATGGTGCATATGATGTCATCCTCATCTGCAAGTAACATGTCATCAATGGACCATGCGATGTCATCCCCTTCTGCAAGCGACACGACATCAGTGATGTATATGACGCCATCCCCATCTGCAAGTAACATGACATCAATGGTGCATATGATGTCATCCTCATCTTCCTTATCTGCAAGTAATATGTCATTAATAGACCATGCGATGTCATCCCCTTCTGCAAGCGACACGACATTGATGATGGATATGACGTCATCCTCATCTGCAAGTGACATGTCATCAATGATGCAAATGATGTCATTCCCGTCTGCTACTGATACGACGACAAAGATGGCTGTTATGCCATCATCATCTGCTAGTGAAGTGGTTTCGACGGCAGCGCCAAAGCCTACGTGTTCTCCAGGATTTACTGGAGGGAATTGCTCTACAGGTAAGTTATGAAATGCATTTAGATTTTGTTTTCTATACATGACCAGCCCCCATTAACAACACTAATCGCTGCTCTTTTTATTCATTGTCGTAGATATTAATGACTGTGTACACGAAAACTGTTCAGGAAATGGTCTTTGTATTGACAAAGTAAATGGCTTTGTATGTGTTTGTAACGATAATTACTTTGGAGAAAACTGTGAGAAAGGTAAGTGTCGTTAGATGTTCATTATGAGACTTTTACGTTACGAACTATTTCCTACCTTTGCGATATAACAAGAAATATCTGACTGAATTTAAGTGGTATCATTTGAAGGCAAAATACTTTTCTCTGTACGTGTCACTAGTCTTGTATTACTCAAAATTTTGAATTAAGCCCACATCTCTTTCGTTTTGAGGTGTTTTCATGGTGGAGCCGTATCATAGGATATCATCAATGATTTTCGTTAGCTTTCGTGGGTGGAAACGTTTTAGAGTTGAAGGCGATGGTCAAAAAGGAGAAACTTAGCGAAAGCTTATAAATTCCTGGTACAGATTTCATCTGAAATTTGAAAATGTACTTGGTTATACCGACTGACGAAATATGTGTAACATATGTACTTAGATATTCCATCTTAATTCCATCTGAGTCATTCGCGTCTTTACCCTTAGAACTCAGCACCTGTAACCCAAACCCATGCGAAAATGGTGGAACTTGCAAAAAGGATGGTGTAACGTTTAAGTGTATATGTACTCCGGCGTTTGAAGGGGAAACCTGCTTATCAGGTAAGGGCGAGTCTCTCTGGCACTTCTCGTTCCAGTGATATATCGTTCCAGCGAAATACCGCGTGTACATATGGAATTTCCCCTCGAGTGTTCAACTCATTATATCTCACAAGTGAAGGCAGCGAACGAGTGAGGCATCAAGTTGAACGCAAGAAGCGAAATTTCATATCTGCAAACAAACAAGTAATATTTCAGTTTGTTATATAAACACGATAGGTGTTTACTGACAAGAAAAGCGAACTATATCAATGAATGAAGTGAAAAGGATACACTATCCGCGAAAAACAAAATCGTAAAATGCTGGGGCGATAAGGCTCAAGGTTAAAAGATAAGACGAATAATTGCAACAAAAAGTAATGGGTGTGCCTTTCAATGCAAAAAATTCTCAGATATCGAATTTTTACACACACACCGACGAAAGGAATCTGCTCGGGTACAAAGCCGAAATTGGCCATTTGGAAATCTACTAGTTGTTAAAAGTAACGCCGTCAATAAGGTCAAGTTATTTTTGGCGGCCAGAGGGTAAAAAACAACATTTATCATCGAGTTTTGCTATAAAAAGCCTTCAGTCGTCGTTTGAGGGCTCATAAATATCTAGATGAGTACTTATTCTCATGCAAGGACTGTTCAGATTGCAAAATCTCAGCGGATGTCACATTTTTTAACCACGTTACAATATTCTTGGCCGCCACTTTAATACTACGTCACGCAAAAGCTTAAAAATTCAACGTTGCTATATCACAAGAAGAAAACCCCTATCTAACTGAAAATTGTGAAAAAGATACGTCTTAGCGTATTCTGACAACTAACTTTACTATAATAGCTCCTTATTTCTTTTTACTATGACGTGATAAACAACCCTCAATTGAGAACGTGAAACACTTAACCATTCATTGATCGACCATGCATGGCGGCACGAAAGGCGAGTGACAAGTCAGCAGCTGATTGACGATATCAAACCGTGACACACGTGAAAAGATATCATTATCTGACAAGTGTATTGTTAGAGCTTTTCTTAGGGCTGGAAATCCTTTTAGAACACCGCAGTTTATATAGTAAATGATAATTATAACATATAGCGTGTCATCACGACGTATCGCTCGAGCGAAATATCACTAGATTAATTGTATAGGGAGGTGGATGTCAACCTGATATATCACTCTGATGCTTTATAGCCACGGTGATTAAAGTTTGGCAAGTGTGCAATCTTGTTTCCGTGAAATAAGATGAAGACTTTTCAATCATTCTCCCACTTTGTTTAAATGGTTGTAAACAGATTAAAAATCTCGCCCTCCTTACATACCGCGTTGCTTGGTTTGAACCAAATTGACGAGTAATAAAGCACGCGCTTCGCAGAAACTCGAATGCATTTGACAAACATTGATATAGACTTTGCAATTTGGTTGAAATCTATGCCAGTATCTAGAAAAAAATTCAAGACATTGTTTTGAAGTGTGGTCTCGTTGCAGCGTCTTAAGAATTTTGACAGTTTTAGGATAGAGATTTTCCAACCAGCAAGACTTGTCTTTCTTTCCAAAAATTCGAAGTTTCTTTTTTGGAACTTACCCCTCCCCCCCGCCCCAACGCAGAAGATGTCAACTGATGACAATTTGAGGTTAATGATAATTAGGGGAGAGATATGTGCGCAATTGCTTAGATACTGACAATGAGCACCTTATTCGAAAGAGTTGAGCGTTAGAAACAAAATCTTCATTCAGTTCGCTTCATTCAACAGCCGATCACCATGCGGATTTCGATTTCTTTCAACGCCAGTGCAATGATAAAGAAACGTTTCGAGCATCGAACAACACCAAGTGACTTGCATGTAGCGAGAAGTGGTCTCAGTGAGTCACTAACTAACGGAGTAGCAATATCTCGCCGACAGGAAACGACAAATCGCTAGACTAGATCGATATCTCGGTAAAATAAGGAAATCGAGATATCGCTAGTTGGCACAGACATATCGTTGGCTCTAAACGGAATATTGGCGGAGGGAAAACAATATATTACGGAACAGAAACGATCTATCGCTAAGCTACAACAGTATATCGCTTAGTTAAACTGACGTATCGCGCAGTGGAAACGATTCGAGAAGAGTTCAACGATATATGGCTGCGACTGATAGAGCAATATACATCCACAATATATCGTTCCAAATCAATTACCGTCGAAAAGTTGCGCTTTTCGCGATAATCGGCGACTATCGTTTGCATTGCTTTTGCACGGTAGTGTTCCCGTCCGTACCTGTACCCGACAACAGAGCACCATATTCACACAAAACGTTTACCCGTTTTGTCTAACAAGTTTATGTATTTTTGCCTTGCTACTTTCTTTGAATGAAAGTAGGCTGAAATTACACAGCACTTGACAACGAAAAATGTAAAAACTTTGATCCGTTTTAATGCGCGCTTTTTCTCCCCTTTCATGGATCTAGTACTCTGTTTTTCCTCACTGCTTGCGCTTGTTGTCGTCTTCAGTACAAAATCTAAGTGTTTGACTTGTATTTGATTCTAATGTGTCGTTTTCTCTGTTTCTCTTTTTTTTTAACGATTTCAATATGTTGATATGTTATTTTTGACCTCTTTTATACAGAGAAGCCTACTCAAACACTTGCCGGTACAATGGAATTGGATCAAGAGTATGACAATGCCTATGATGACATCAACTCAGAAGAATCTCGTGCCCTCAAGACTAATTTAAACCGTGTATTGATACCTTTTTTCCGAGCGAAATTTCCAGATTTAATAGGTATCAAATACAAGCGTTTTTTTAATGGAAGTGTTGGGGTTGACTATGAACTGATATTTCCAACAACTTCAAATGTAACCGCTAACAACATCGTTCAGGCTCTTAAGGATGGTAATGGAACAAAAGAACTGGGATTCTTGAGTCTGACGGGAGATATAACCGTAACGAAGCAGGTTGTTCAGACTACAGTAATACCAACTGGAACCCCAGGTAACTTGGTGTATCTTTTTATGATTCATGACATTTGTTACGTTATTAGCCTTCAATTAAGTTCGGGGTAATTTGATATGCTTAAAAGTATCCATCACCTAATCCTTTTAACTATACTTGTTCGAAATTAAGATCATCACATTTCGCTAGAAGTTCTCCATGGGCCACCTATACTTCTATGGAATATTTCCACTCAAGAGACACAATTTATGCTGAATTATGAATTATGCTAAGTCTGGGGTAATTTGATATGCTTAAATTTATCCATTACCTTCACCGTTTAACTACACTTTCCCGGTGAAAATCTTTGGAGGATCCATAAGGATCTTTAAAGATCTTCACGAGGACGTTTGAGGATCCTCCTGACAGAGGATCCTCATGAAGACCTTTGAGAAATCTACGAGGATGTTCACAATTCTTGTTAAGATCTTTAAGGATCTTTCATTTTCTTACCAGTATCTTCAAAGATCTCGTACTTTCTTGGCAAGACTTTCCAGGATCTTGCATTTTCTTTCCAAAATCTTTAAGGATCTTCTATTTTCCTGTCTAGATCTTTGAGGTTCTTTTCGGGATCTTGAAGGATCTTCAAAAGATCCGACTGAGCACGCGTCACCTATATGATGTTGTGTTTTTCGATCGTCGGCATCCAGGCTTCTGGGATTTCAATTTTACTCCACTTCCCTAATTATCATGACTACTTCAGCAGTAACTTGAGAAATATACTGAAATAACTTACTGATCTTACTAACTAATCTAATCATTTTCACATTCTTGGTACAGATTTCATTTGAAATTTGAAAGTGTTCTCGGTTATATCGACTGACGAAATATATGTGTATTATATGTACTTAAATATTCCATCTTAATTCCATCTGAGTCATTCACCTCTTTACCCGTAGAACTCAGCGCCTGCAACCCAAACCCATGCGCAAACTATGGAACTTGCATAGTGGATGGTGAAACGTTCAAGTGTACATGTACTCGGGCGTTTGAAGGGAAAACCTGCCTATCAGGTAAGGGTGTGTCTCTCTGACACTTCTCGTTCCAGTGATATATCGTTCCAGCGAAATACCGCTTGTACATATGGAATTTTCCTTAGAGTGCTTAACTCATTATATCTCACGAGTGAAGGCAGCGAACGAGTGAGATATCGAATTGAACACGAGAAGAGAAATTCTATATCTGCAAACAAACAGGTAATCTTTCAGTTTGTTATAAACTCGATAGGTGTTTACCTGACAAGAAAAGTGAACTATATCAATGAATGAAATGAAAAGGATACACTATCCGCGAAAAAAAATCGTAAAGTGGGGTGGCGATAAGGCTCAAGCTTAAAAAATAAGACGAATAATTACAACAAAAAGTAATGGGTGTGCCTTTCAATGCACAAAATTATCAGATATCGACTTTTTCCACACACACACCGACAAATAGAATCTGTTCGGGTACAAAGCCGAGATTGGCCATTTGGAAATCTTCCAGTTGTTGAAAGTAACGCTGTCAGTAAGGTCAAGTCATTTTTGGCGGCCCGAAGGTAAAAAACAACATTTATCATCGAGTTTTGCTTTAAAAGCCTTCAGTCGTCGTTTGAGGGCTCATAAATATCTATATTAGTACTTATTCTCATGCAAGGACTGTTCAGATCTCAAAATCTCAGCGGATGTCACATTTTTTAACCATGTTTCAATATTCTTGGCCACCATTTTAATACTGCGTCACGCAAAAGCTCAAAAATTCAACTTTACTGTCAGTCACAAGACGAAAACCCCTATCTAACTGAAAATTGTGAAAAGATACGTCTTCACGTGTTCTAATAACTAACTTAACTATAATAGTTCCTTATTTTTTTTTTACTATGACGTGATAAACAACCTTCAATTGAGAACGTGAAACACTTTACCATTCATTGATCGACCATAAATGGTGGCACGAAATTAAAGGCGAGTGACAAGTCAGCAGCTGACTGACGATATCAAACACACGTGAAAAGATATCATATTCTACAGGTGTGCTGTTAAGGCTTTTCTTAGGGCTGGAAATCCTTTTAGAACACCGCACCTTATACAATAAATGATAATTATAACATATAGCGTATCATCACGACGTATCGCTCGAGCGAAATATCGTTAGATTAATTGTATAGGAAGGTGGATGTCAACCTGAGATATCGTTCTGATGCTTTATAGCCACGGTGATAAAAGTTTGACAAGAATTGCAATCTTGTTTCAGTGAAATAACATGAAGAACTTCAAATCATTCTCCCACTTTTTTTAAGTGGTTGTAAACAGATTAAAAATCTCGCCTTCCTTACATGCCGCGTTGCTTGGCTTGAACCAAGCTGACTAGTAATAACGCACGCGCTTCGCGGAAACTTGAATGTATTTGACAAACATTGATATAGACTTTGGTTGAAATCTATGCCAGTATCTATACAGAAAAATCAAGACATTGTTTTGAATTGTGGTCTCGTTGCAGTGTCTTTAGAATTTTGACAACTTTAGGATAGAGATTTGCTAACTAGCAAGACTTGTCTCTCTTTCCAAAAATTCGCACTTTCTTGTTTGATACCTACCCCTCCCCTAACGCAGAAAATGTCAACTGATGACAAGTTAAGGCTAATGATAATTAGGGGAGGGATATGTGTGCAGTTGCTTAGATACTGACAATGAGCACCTTATTCGAAAGAGTTGAGCGTTAGAGACAAAGTCTTTATTCAGTGCGCTTCATTCAACAGCCGATCACCACACGGATTTAGATTTCTTTCAACGCCATTACAATGATAAAGAAATGTTTCGAGCATCGACCAACAGCAAGCGATCGACTCGCATTTACCGAGAGGTGGTCTCAATGAGTCACTAACTAACGCAGTAACGATATCTCGCCGACAGGAAACGACATATCGTTAGACTAGATCGATATCTCGATAAAATAAAGAAATCGAGATATCGCTAGTTGGCAGAGATATATCTTTGGCTCTAAACGCAATATTGGCGGATCGGTAACTATATATTACAAAACAAAAACGATATATCGTTTAGATAAAATGATGTATCGCTCAGTGAAAACGATTCGAGAAGAGTTCAACGATATATGGCCGCGCCTGATAGAACAATATATATCGCCAATATATCGTTCTAAATCAAATACCGTCGATAAATTGCGATTTTAGCGATAATCGGCGACTATCGTTTGCGTCGCTTTTGCACGGTACTGTTCCCGTCCGTACCTGTACCCGACAACAGAGCATCATCTTCAGAACAAACGTCTACCCGTTTTGTCTGACAAGTTAATGTATTCTTTCCTTGCTACTTTCTTTGAATGAAAGCAGCCGGAAATTACACCGTGACTTGACAACGAAAAATGTGAAAACTTTGATCCGTTTTAGTGCACGCTTTTTCTCCACTTTCATGGACTTAGTACTCTGCTTTTGCTCGCTGCTTGTGCTTGTTGTCGTCTTCAATACAAACTCTAGGTGTTTGACTTATATTTGATTCTAATGTGTCGTTTTCGATGTATCTTTCTCTTTTTTAACTATTTCAATATGTTGATACTGATGTGATTTTTTACCTCTTTTATACAGTGAAGCCTACTCAGACACTTGCCGGTACAATGGAATTGGATCAAGAGTATAACAATGCTTATGATGACATAAATTCAGCAGCATCTAGTGCCCTCAAGACTGATTTAAACCGTGTATTGATACCTTTTTTCCGAGCGAAATTTCCAGATTTAATAGGTATCAAATACAAGCGTTTTTTTAAAGGAAGTGTTGGGGTTGACTATGAACTGATATTTCCAACAACTTCAAATGTAACCGCTAACAACATCGTTCAGGCTCTTAAGGATGGTAATGGAACAGAAGAACTGGGATTTTTGAATCTGGCGGGAGATATAACCGTAACGAAGCAGGTTGTTCAGACTACAGTAATACCAACTGGAACCACAGGTAACTTAGTGTATCTTTTTATGATTCATGACATTTGTTACGTTATTAGCCTTCAATTAAGTTCGGGGTAATTTGATATGCTTAAAATTATCCATCACCTAATCCTTTCAACTAAACTTGTTCGAAATTAAGATCATTACATCTCGCTAGAAGTTCTCCTTGGGCCACCTATACTTCTATGGAATATTTCCACTCAAGAGACAATTTATGCTAATTTATGAATTATGCTTAGTTTGGGGTAGTTTGATATGCTTAAATTTATCCATTACCTTAACCGATTAACTGCACTTTCCCGGTGAAAATCTTTGGAGGATCCATAAGGATCTTTAAAGATCTTCACGAGGACGTTTGAGGATCCTCCTAACAGAGGATCCTCATGCAGACCTTTGAGAAATCTACGAGGATGTTCACAATTCTTGTTAAGATCTTTAAGGATCTTTCATTTTCTTACCAGTATCTTCAAAGATCTCGCACTTTCTTAGCAAGATTTTCCAGGATCTTGCATTTTCTTTCCAAAATCTTTAAGGATCTTCTATTTTCCTGTCTAGATCTTTGAGGTTCTTTTCGGGATCTTGAAGGATCTTCAAAAGATCCGACTGAGCACGCGTCACCTAAATGCTGTTGTGTTTTTTGATCGTCGGCATCCAGGCCTCTGGGATTTCAATTTTACTCCACTTCCCTAATTATCATGATTACTTCAGCAGTAACTTGAGACATGTACTGAAATAACTTACTGATCCAACTAACTAATCTAATCATTTTCACATTCTGTTTATGCAAGCCAAGAAGCATACTGTTAAATTGAAAAATTAGAAATGTGCCTTAAAGCCGATCAACACTAGCAAGAAATCTGGAGTCAAAGGCGGCGTTCGAAAAACCCAGCTCATAGTGGCATATATGAAAAGCGTCATACTTTATATCATAGGCCTGTTGTGACTAAAAAACCTTCACCTGCATGATTTTTTGCGCCAACATAAGTTATCAGGATTTCCTGTTCTAAGGGCTTTCTCGCTTACTCTCTTTTTACAGGAAAAACGACAATCAAGGATTGGGAGATCGTGCTAATAGCAGCTGCAGCAATAATCTTTTTTCTTATAGTAGCTATTTGCGTTTTAGTAGTGAGTATTCAATCAACTGCTTTTCATTTTGGGATGGGTACTGCAATCATCAAAACCATCAACCATGGACATATCTGAAAGGATGGAATTTGGCATGCTCGGCGATAGATATAGATGTATCCCTAATTGCAAACATGTAATTGGCTGGTCCTAGTCTGGGTACTTATTGAAAACTTTGTTCCGCGCTTGAAATTAAATGATCTTTGAAACTTATCTTTCTCCGCCGACCGAGCTTAAATTGTACCTTTTAAGAGCTCTACTGTGGTGCCAATTTCTTTGGTGGGGGAAGGGCGGGTAAGGGAGCGAGAGAAGGAACGGTTGGGAAAGATTACTCCTTCTAGCGAGGAAAGGAACGGAAAAGAGGGGTGGTTGGAACTTTCAATTTACTTTTTGGGCACAAAAATTTTTATCATCACGATGGGTTAGTTGTAGGAACGTGATGGCGCACGGCATGACTCCGACGGAATTCTTTGATATCTGCGACTGACAATGATTTTGAAAGATTATAGCAACAAAACTATTGAGGCACAAAGGCTGTGTAGTTTGCTGTCAACAGTTGCTTAGGCGTTATTTTCATTTATTCGTCTCTTTAAACAGATTAAATACAGAAACGCTGTTCGGGATAAAAAGAGTGATATCTATGCTCTTGATGGAAACTGGGAAGTAATGGAGAACGGATCTAACGGCTTGAGGGCTCATCCTGATTTCAAGAGTCGTAACGCACCACAGGTTTGTCGACCAGTTATTTTGTGAGGGATCACAAGGGTTTCAGGGGGGGACGGAGGGGAAAGGATCAGTCGTTGCTAACAGAGTATAAAGTGGAGACTACAGAAAATTGACTGCCAATGAGAGGGAATCCTTAAGACATTACAGAGCCTTATAGAAGGAGGATTAAGTAAATTTTATTTTGACAGAAAAATTCCCCCTCCCCCCCTCCGGCGATGAGTAACAATAACCCTTCCCCAAGGCTTTCAAATTTACTTTTTCCTTGTCTGACTGATCTTGGCTATCTTTGTTTTACAGAGCTATGTGTCTCCAATGTATGAGAGAGTATCTGGATCGGATAACAAAGCATATCACGAAGACAGTTCATTGTAGGTTTAAATAAAAGATCTGATTGATGTCATCGAAAAAATCAGCTTGTTAAAATGGGTCTTCGAACTCTGCGACCTAATCCTAACAGTCGGTCTCCTAACAGAACGACTTTATTTTATATATTTAAGCGATTCCAAGCTAATGGTAATAGAAGTTTGTTTCTCTGAAGTATCACTTAACTCTACGTGTGATAATTTTCTACTAGTCGGTAGATATTGTATAAAAAAGCGATAAACATTTTAGAGATTTAAGGGCCTAGAAAGTGCAAATGACATTGATCATATCTACAAAGTTTTTGTTTTTCATGCTTTATTTGTCCATTTTCTGGTCAACAAACGGGTAAATTCCATGTAGTGGGCCTGTTTGGTAACAGATCAAATATAAAGTCAATTTGATGTGTTGAAAACATCAGTGATCAGTTACACTCTCGCTTGCGGCTCGTGTCCAACTTTTTGTTCTAATATCATTTCGACATGTTATGTAATTCTTCTCTTAAAAAGACGGCGAAGTGACAACTGTAAAGCTGACTAACTCGCCTAACGGGAAAAATACCTGAGATGTTATTCTAACTAACAAAGCGAGAAAAAAATGGAAATTTTAATAAAGAACAACAACAAATTCAATTCAATGAAGAAGTTGCGTGTCAGTCGTCCTTAGAGGTGTTTGTGCGGAGGGAAAATATCAACTTAAAGATGCGGACTTAACGAGTAGCAAAGAACAGAAGAGCTACGCAATCGTAATGGTTCCATGGCTTTTGAAAAGTTTATTGACAATCTTTCAAGTTTTCTTTTTTAAAATGTGTGGTGTTCACGGTTACGAGTCGTTTCGTAGCTACGGTCTTTTCGTATGCACTCGTTTTGAACCCAGATGGGTCGATTCGTACTCAGTCCGTTGTGTCGTTGCGTACCCATAATAAGGTATGTTTCCGTGTTAAGTATGCTTAAAGTAAGTTTCGTTTCTTTAATCAAATAGCATTATTAAGTGCGTCCAAAGGTTTTAGTACGTGGCTTCCATTCAACAGTTTTTGTTAAGAAAGTTACCAGTATACACAACAAAACATTGTTGTCTTTTACTTGCTTCAGATCACTCTTCAGACTTATTATACGCAACTGTCAAAATCAGTTCACACGCTCGCGCGCGAGTTATTTCGAAAGAGTGTATATCGGGACGAGTACGAATTGACTTACAGTTAGGGTACGAACCGACTAAAAATGGCATGAATCAACTGATTTTGGGAACGAAACGACTGGGTACGAAACGACCGTCAGTTGTATTGTATTGTACTGTATTGTAATCTTTATTTAGACACGATCAATTCATCAGCCTATAAAAATACATATCACATACGCTAAGATATTTAAAATTAAAACTACATACCATAACACTAAAGCTGCTTTCCGTGAATGCCGTGCGTTAGACTTAAAGAATGTCATTGATCTTACGTTTAAATAACCCCAGAGACTCTGTGTTCCTTATATCGCGTGGTAAACTGTTCCATAATGTGGCGCCATTGTAGCTAAAGCTTTTTCTGTAATAATTAGTGTGCGGTAGTGGAAAATTAAGTTTATTTTCAGAGTCCCTGAGGTCATAAGCAGAGTCACGCCGCGTTAACTTTGAATATAGATACCTTGGAGCTAGCCCGTGCAGACATCTAAACATCATGGTGGCTTTATGGATTTCCTGCTGGCGTGCAAGATTTTTCCACCCTAAAAACTCGAGTAGCTCAGTTGCATTTCCATCATAGTTAAAGAATGTCAACACACGGGCTGCTCTATTTTGCAACGAAACGACTGGATTCCAAATAGTGCGAGTCGTGATTTGCTACCTGAAATATACGTGAACCGTGAATTTCTCTTTCGTTTGAAAAAAATCTCAAGATTTCCTTCAGAACCCTTGTACCCAAAAAGAGAAATTAGAAGTTTTCCGTTTTATGTACGTGACGTGTGAATTCTTCTAAAATTCCTGCAGGAGGCAGAATCAATATCCCCACTTCACCCTCTTCCCCGACTTTCCCGCCCTCCTTTACTTCTTAAATGTTGCAATACGATTGATTGCCCTTACGATGTTTGAGTTTAGTAGTAATATGATCCCCGAGTCATTGTCACACGTTCTTTAATTACTTCCTCAAGCTGCATACGTTGCATGTAAAGTGACCCTTACACTGAGGACTGAGATAAATATCAATGCCACCTGAATGGAAAATCCAATCGCATAAACACTTACTTTTTGTTTTCTTATCTGAGAAATATTTGCATTGTACAGAAATTAAATCCGTAGAGACTACGATTAACAGTGCCGTTAAAGTTGTTGAAGTTGACGTTAGAAGTTAAAGTTGTTGAAGTGTTGTTAAAGTTGATTTTATAACTATTTAGTCTTAAAACGATAATATAAACCATCGCTGCTCACTTTTTATCTTGTTAACTTGGTCTCACTCTTTTAGTCTTCCGCCTTTTCGTTTCCCATTACCTATACCCGCGCTGCCTTTTCCTGCAGTGGCTCAGCGATGTTTACCAGCTATCGAGGCTCCAGCTGGTGGACCAGGGGGATAATCACCTTTTAATCCTCCGCCTTTCCCGGTACCTTTACCCGCGCTTCCCTTTCCAGCAGCCGTCGCGTTTGATACTTCGATGAAGATCACTCGAGGAGGCGGATTACGAAGAGCTGTGTACAACACAAACGCGTCTTTGCCTGTTTCAGCAAAGTTTACTTCCTCTTTGCTAAATTTTCTTGCATTATTATCGGCACTGCATGTTGGAAGCAGTATCATGTAGCGGATGTCATGTTGTGGTGTTTGAAAAGAAGCATAGACATGTGTAGTGGCTCTTGCCTTTTGAGGACTCAGGCGACAATCAGGGTTGGTGCAGTTGTATACACAACAATACTCTTCAGTGACAGATTTCTCTGTGCACTTTTTCCATAACTCACCGGCACTACTGGCTTCAAGGGGCCGTCCTCCCACTGTAGCCACGGTTTTAGGTTTATCACCGGTTGTCAACACCGCATGGGTAAAGCCTAACGACCAACGAGGTCTTGAGCTTAACATTCCTTTGCCAGCATCTTCTAAGGCTGAAAGAAACGAAGCTTGATCAATTCCATAGGCATCAAAAAAATAGTCTGGAAGAGTTGACGCATCCCCCTATGTATCTCTGGTCCTGATGGAGGAATAGTTGACGAGCTTTATGTGTTTACGCGACTATCTTTAATGCTTCATTACTGTTATTTTGACTATTTTAAGGTCTTGTTTACGCATTTCTAAATGTTCCACCCTCTTGAGATTCTTTGTCACACTGAGTGGCAATGACCTCTGATCGAGCCGAAACCTTGAAAGTGCTCAAAAAATGTTCAAGTTCCAACCTTATCATGGTGGGTTAGGATTATACTTTAGGATAGTAAAAACTTATACGCCACCTTATTTTACCCTTGTAAATGTGCTTCTATAGCTGAAAGTGTCATGACTGCGTTCCTTCCACTAAATAGTTCGATATTTAATCTCACTGGGAAAGCAACAAAAGACAGAGACTCTTGTTCCTAAAAACCAACCACAACAACAAAGTCATCTTCGTGTTCTTGGTGTAACAATATAGCTCATGGAATCAAAGTTTTGTATCAGTTACATTGCTTCTGTTGCTAAAAATGAAAAACAGGAAGATTAAACTGGGTGATGGAATTTACGTCCGCTGTATTGTATTTTTTTTCCTTTAAGTATACTCAGTGGAGGAATCTATATCCGCTTATTCTACATAGTGACGCCATTCCGGCTTAATTTGTCCTCATTCCGCTTTCTATTTTCATATAGATATCAAATAGATCAATCAACAGCCGGTTTCATCGAAGGAATTCACATCCAGTTATTGAATTCAATGTACAGTCTTTGCGACCTACTTTCAATCTTTTTTGATACTCAAGGTCTCCTAAATGTTGCCCATTAATTTCTTTGTTGGCTATTCATAATATATCGGTTTCCTGTGGTCAAACCTGAATGAGCAGTCCTCCGTCAAACGGTCAGTTCTATTAAATCGGTCACGAACAAACTCTCGGAGTTCGTTTCCCATATTTATAACGTTAACTGAAATCGCTCTCATACATTGTCACAATTACTTCCGTTGTCATATTAAGAAGAATGGTAACTCTTAGCCTTCCAAAATGGCGGATTCTATTCTTATCAACCTTTAGTAGCCGTTTAATCATTAGGAGCGACTGGGTTCTATTTTATCCGTACAGTATCGCTCCTTAATTTGATGTTTAGGTCAGAGGAATAAAGACATTTTCAAAACCTTAAATAGGGTTGAGTAGGGTACCAGGGATAAGTGAACTGAGTTAGAATGTTTTAATATCAAACTGGTAATTATCCTTATTGTTCACCGGAGTCAGCATTTTGCGCCATTTCTATTGAGAAAGTGTCGCCGTTTTCCTTCCTTAAACTGGACTCAAACTAAAATCATCACACTATGATAACACAATTGCATTCAGATTTAGGCTGCTATGTCACACTTCTTTCCAAATTATTAAATAACTGTTCTGTCAGCCGTGCCCTCTTCCCCAAGACACTCTGCAGGTGTTATGGTAATTAGACGACTGTTTCTGTGCTATATCAGTATTCCCTTAAACAACGAACCTTGACATGTTTTCCAACCTGTTTTCACTGCATACTTTCACCGATCTGATTACAAGCAACTTTGAGAGCAAAAGAACCCTGCAGGACGAAACCATGCAAAGCTTAATTAGATTATGCGTAGATTACATTTTGTCCATGCTAAATCTGCCTTTTAGCCCGATCACGGTTACTGCTTAGTTGAGTTACGAGTTTACGTAAGTTTGTAGGTGCTGGTTCCCACATTAGCGTTGAAGCTTGGAAGCCTCGCATCGCGTAACGCAACGTGGAGCAGGCAGTCAAATAGCCAAGTAGCAAAGGAGTCACCTAGCTTTTACTGAGTCACACATACAGTTGTCACGTAGCAATGATCACAAGCGGTTAGGCAACTACGCGATCTCGTACTAATGGAACCAAGCAGCTTTCTTGTCATGTCATAACTACTCAATATACCTGTTGCACAAAAATTATGATTATGTGGCAAGAGTAGAGGGCTAGAAAAAAAACTAAGTTTATACCAGAATTGACAAATTGACATAGATGAATAATAGACTCTTCATGCTCCTAATCGGATAACTCGGTTTTCAGATTCTTTTGTGATTCATGCATTTTATGGCTAGTCGATTCAGGCGAAGGGGACGTGTTGTCATCTGGAGAGAACGTGTTCTAAACGTGTTTTCCGTTGTAAGGTACACACAAATATTGAAAATTATACAAACTTAAGGGACTTCCGGTTCACTTGCCGAGAGGAGGATTTTGACTGGAAGGAAGACGACGATATAAACGTATTTTCAATGAACCAATTTAAAAGGGCTACGTAAATGTAATGGTACCATGGATTCTTAAAACAGGTTTTTGAAGATATTTTAGGGAGTCTTTTAAATGTGTGGTGTCCACCTCCCTCAGCCCTTTTTAATTAAAGGGAATAAACTAGTTTCTCTTTTACAGCATTCGTGTTTCTTTTTTAATTTTTTGAAGACTTATAATTCTCACAAGGGAATAACTCAAACCAAGATATTATAAACTGTATAATCTCTTGCACCAACAAGGATTCCTATGCTTGAGTGGGTGGTGACGCATTTTTTCATTCGGTGACTGTGGTTTAGAGGTTACGTTTTACTGGCAGCCGTGGTGGGGTCTCGCGGCGTTTACGAGGGTGGCCAAGGGTTTTTACGTACAAGACTCGTGGGGCCAAAATTAATATGTAAAGCGTTAATTTTTCCAAAAGGCTAGCGTAATTCGTAAATTTATGAACTGACGTGAGGTGTGATTTGCCGCCCGAAATATACGTGAACCGTGATTTTTTTTTTGTTACATTTCCTGAAAACCTCAAGATACGTGAAGCGTAAATTCTTTTTAAATTCGTGCATAAAAAGGAACCAAAACATCCCCTTTCCCTGCCTTTCTTACCCTCCTTTGCTTCTTAGGTCTTGAAATATGACTGATTGCTCTCGCGGATGTTTGATTTTAGTAGAAATATAAACACCGAGCTATTGTCACACATTCTTTAATTACTTCTTCTAAAGCTGTAGTTGCAACGTTACATGTAAAGCTGAGCCTTCCGCTGAGTACTGAAATACCCATTACTAAAATATCAATGCCAACACACTTACTTTTTGTTTTGTTATTTAAACTATGATTTGCTATGCCGTTTATTAATGTCAAAGTTAGCCTTAATTAAACCGATAATATCAACCATCGCTGTTCACTTTTTATCTTGTTAACTTGATATCACTTGGCACTGGCTTCATCTGGCAGACCAGAGGGATAATCACCTTTTAATCTTCCACGTTTCCCGGTGCCTATACTCGCGCTTCCTTTTCCAGTACTGCCTCAGGGGTGCTTACTAGCTATTGAGGCTCCGGCTGGTGGACCAGGGGGATAATCACCTTTTAATCCTCCGCCTTTCCCGGTACCTTTAACCGCTCTGCCTTTTCCAGCAGCCGTTGCGCCTGATACTTCGACGAAGATCACTCGAGGAGGCGGATTACGAAGAGCTGTGTACAACACAAACGCGTCTTTGCCTGTTTCAGCAAAGTTTACTTCCTCTTTGCCACATTTTCCTACATGGTTATTGGCACTGCATGTTGGGAGCAGTATCATGTAGCGGATGTCATGCCGTGGCGTCTGAAAAGAAGCATAGACATGTGCATTGGCTTTTGCCTTTTGAGGACTCACTCGACAGTTAGGTTTGGTGCAGTTATATACACAGCAATACGCATCGGTGACATGTCCCCTGGGTGCATTTTCGCCATAAATCACCGGCGCTACTTGCCTCAAGGGCCTTCCCTCTCACTGTGGTTACGGTTTTAGGTTTATCAACGGTTGTCAACCTCTCGTGTGTAAAGCCTAAAGACCAACCAGGTCTCAATGTATGCATTGCGTTACCAGCATCATAAAAGGCTGAATGAAACTTAGTTTCATCAATTCCAAAGCTGTAAAACGAGGGTGGAAGGGTTAACGCCATGATTCTCTTCCTATCTCTGGTCCCGATGCAGGAATAGTTGGAGAGCTGTGTGCGTTTACCAGGCGCGTAACGTCCTTTACGCACATGCGCACTGCGTACTTGAAGCGACCAGAAAAATTTGAAAACAATGTTGTGTTTGCACCAAGTTTGCTCAAAATAAGGGCAAGACGCTTTGTTCTTTGCTTGTATTCACACAACTATTTCAAACAAGAAATAAAGAGCGCAGTATTTTTCGCTCAGTTTACTTAGGTTTCTAGATCATATGTACTTGTGCGTACTTGAAAAAATGACCACGCTACGCGCCTGTTTACGCGACTATCTTTAATGCTTATATACTGTTATTGGACTACGTTTAGGTATTGTTTACAGATTTCTGAGTTTTCCACACTCTTGAGATTTTTTGTCACACTGAGTGGCAATGACCTCTGATAGAGCTGAAACCTTGAAAGTGCTTAAAAAATGTTCAACTTCCAGCCTTATCATGGTGGGTTAGGATTATTTTTTAGGAGAGTAAAAAATTCTACACCACCTTATTTTACCCTTGTAAATGTGCTTCTATCGCTAAAAATGTCACGAAGTTGCGTTCGTCACGAATATTTCATGTTCTTGGTTATATTTTCTTCTACTAAATAGTTAGATATTTAGTATCCTTGGGAAAGTGACAAAAGATAGAGACTCTTGTTCTTAAAAACCAACCACAACAACAAAGTCATCTTCATGTTCTTGGTGTAAAAACATAGCGCACGGAATCAAAGTTTTATATCAGTTATATTGCTTCTCTTGCTCAAAATGAAAAACAGGAAGTTAAACTGAGTGATGAAATTTACGTCGGCTCTTCTGTTTTTTGTTTCCCTCCAGTGTACCCAGTGGAAGAATTTATATCCGCTTAGTTTACATTGTGACGCCATTCCGGCTTAATTTGTCCTCATTCCACTTTCTATTTTCATATAGATATCTAATAGGCTAATCAACAGCCGGTTTCATCGAAGGAATTCACATCCCGTTATTGAATTCAATGTACAGTCTTTGCGACCTACTTTCAATCTTTTTTGATAGTCAAGGTCTCCTAAATGTTGCCCATTAATTTCTTTGTTGGCTATTCATAATATATAGGTTTTCTACGGTCAAACTTGAAATGAGCAGTCCTCCGTCAAACGGTCAGTCCTATTAAATCGGTCACGAACAAACTCTTGGAGTTCGTTTCCCATGTTTATACCACTAATGAAACCGCTGGTACACTGTTACAACTACTTATGTTATCATATCAAGAAGAGCGGTCACACTCATTAGGCTTCCAAAATGGCTGATTCTATTCTTATTTACCTTTAGTAGTCGTTTCAGTCCTTAAGAGCGATTGGCCTCTACTTTCTCCGTATGGTATCGCTCCTTAATTTGATGTTTAGGTCAGAGCTGGATAAAGAAATTCCTAACAACTTAAATATGGTCGAGAAGGGTCTGAAGGATACGCGTTAGAGTTAGAGTGTTTTAACACCAAACTGGTAATTTTCCCCAATGTTCACTTGTGTGTCGCCATTTTCCGTCCTTGAACTAGACACCAACTAAAATCATCATACTATGATTACTGTATACTTTTTTTTTAAAATTAACTGTATACTTTATTTCTTTCACCATCTTTCCTTACAATATGCTATATTCTACCAAACTTATCATATATTTATTTTAGAAGAAATAAATAAATAAAAAAAAAGAAGAAAAATTAAAGAAATACCCAACCAAATGTAGCAAAGCTAATCGAGTCGGGTGGTTGCAGACAATATTAAAACATATCAAGGAGGTTGAAAATAAAAATTACAATTAGGAGATTACGAAATCGTTAATTTAGAAAAGTGAAATTGATTCAAACAGGTATATGATTCATGAGTAAGAACGAAGCAAATAAAGTAAATTAAATTATTACACGACTCGGGCAGTCAGAGGGCCAAAAACTAAAATCAACTGATCAAAATGCTTTATTGCTGGTCAATATTCCCTCAGTATTGGACCGGGCACTGTCCAGAATGGTCCCGAATGATACCGCACTTGTGTTCCTTTAAACTTCAGTCGTATAATAAACCTCTTATTAACCAAGCTTGCTCGGGACCGTACTGGAAGAATATCGCCCCTTGGTCTTTTTTGTACGGTCTTTTTTGTACTCTCAAGACCTCGGGCCGATATTCTCCTAGTACACTTCTCTCCAAATGATTAAATAACTGTTCTGTCAGTTCTCTTTACCAAAACAGTTTGCAGGTGATATGGTAATTAGACGACTGTTTTTGTGCTTTATCGGGATTCTCTTAAACAGCGAGCCTTGACTTGTTTTCGAACTTGTTTTCACTGCATATACTTTTGCCGATCTGATTACAAGCGACTTTGATGGGAAAAGAACGTGACGGGACAAAACCATGCACTGAGGTTATTCACATACTCGAAAGGCTCGTAGATTACACAATATGTCGATGCTAAAATTTGCCTTGTGGCTTAGTCACGGTTACTGCTTAATTGAGCTACAAGTTTATGTCACACTTCTTTCCAAATTACTGAATAACTGTTCTGCCAGCCGTGCCCTCTTCGTCAAAACACTTTAGAAGTGTTGTGGTAATTAAACGACTGTTTTTGTGCTATATCAGCATTCCCTTTAACAGGGAACCTTGACATGTTTTCCAACCTGTTTTTACTGTGCACTTTCACCGAGCGAATTACAAGCGACTCCGAGAGCAAAAGAACGCGGCAGAACGAAAACCATGCAAGGCTTAGATTACACGTGGATTACACTTTGTCCATACTGAATCTGCTTTGTAGCCCGGTCACAGTCACTGCTAGTCGCTACACAGCCGTTCTAAGGGTGGTCACGCAACGCTCCTCCCTCACGTTCGTGGGGAGGAGCGTTGCGTGACGAGCCTAAGAACGGCTGTGTAGCAGACTAAGTCACTGCTTAATTGAGCTGCGAGTTTACGAAAGTTTGTACGTGCTGGTTCGCTCATTAGCCTTGAAGCTTGGAAGCTTCGCATCCATGCAGCAACGTGGAGCAGGCAGCTATGTAGCCAAGTAGGAAAATATCACAGCTCATATGTGGTTAGATACCTTTTAGTCCACTTTGCCTGTACTGAATCATATCTACAGTTGTCGCTTAGCAACGATCACTGACGGTCAAGCAACTGCGTGACCACGTACTCATGAAACTACGTAGCTATCTCGTCATGTCGTAACAAATAATGATTATACAGTAAGAGTAGAGGAACTAGAGAAAACTAAGGTTATACCAGAATTGACACAGATAAATAATAGTCTCTTAAAGCTGCAAATCGCATATTTCGGTTTCCAGATTTATTCGTACTAAACGTGTTTTCCGTTAATTGTAAGGTGCACACATTTAACAAATGGTAAACACCACAGCGTACACTATTGAGTTATGGATGCACGCGGGAGGTTGCTAAGCACTAAAGAAGCGTAAGAGTCGCTCGAGGCGATAGCCGAGAGCGACTCTAGCTTCTTCTGTGCTTAGCAAACCTCCCAAGTGCATCCATTACTCAATAGCGTACGCCGTGGTGTTTACCATTTGTGATACATTGTAGTTAAAGAGTTCCCTTTTATTTAACAAATCTTACGTGACCAGAGAAGATAAGCGCGCGCGGAAAAGTAGTCTTGCATTTGCTCACGTCAGCAGTGTACACCCATGGGCAAATGGGGGACGCTAAATTGACCAATCAGAGCGCGCGCTTTACTTTGGTTATGTTATAATTAAAAAATTAGGCCTCACGGAACAGCGTACGCACGTGAGTTAAGGAAAATTTCAGACATGCGCAGATGACGTCCATTGTTGTGTTTACTTCTCCCCTCTACGCTTTTGAAACTTTACCGTTGAATATCTTATCAAAACACAAAGTCTCTGGTAGTTTAATACTTGAACCGCGAAGACTGCAAGGGAGTTAAGGAGTCTACCGTTTTATTTTTTCTCTTTTCATCGACTTAGTGGTAGAAATGCTAATTTTTCGTACTGTTTTGTCATTCACTACGCGTGGTGTTTATTATTTGGAATTTCGAAAGGGACAAGTTCAAGAATTGGCATTGTAGTTTCAAGGCAAATTGAGGTTTGGAGTCCACTGTTGTTCCTATGAAAGTTATTTTCATGTTTTTGACGCGCGCTCGAGATGTCATGGAGGAATGAAATATTTCGACTGAGCTGAGTTAAAGCAAGTTACTGAAGCGCACGATGCTCGAGGTAAGATTATAAATTAGGTTATCTTGACACTATCTTGGGGTGTGTTGGTGATAATGGGTCAATTAGCTTACAATCAATATCGCCCACCCGAGATCGAGAGTGAACTCCGGTTTATTCGTCAACAGCAACCAAGAGCAGTTTATCAATCACTTCTCGGGTACTCATAGGTACTATTGACGATGTTTGACTGATATCGATTGTTAAATCAATGCTTATTTCTTTTGGGCGCTTTTAATGTGGAGGATCGACCAATACACTGATTCTTTTTAGACCACACTGCATATTCAATAATTTGTGTTAGTCCAGGTACAACAAATTGCCTGTATGTGAAAAAAAAAAATCCATCGGTGTTGATATTTAATAGTTAGAATAAAAACGTTTAAAGGATTTGTCCTACTTATCTTTTACACGGATTAAGGAAAGACAGGATAATGAACTTGGCACATTTTTAACAGTTCCAGTGTCTAAATCTAATTTATTACTGTTATACATTGTACACTAACTGTATGTAACATAACATTGGCTGCATCACTTAGCTTTGCCCTTCCTATACAAAATGATTCACTTATTATGTACAAGAACACCCATACAAAAGTCATGTACTTATCACATTAAAAGTTACCTACTGCTAATGATATGTTAAATTATACATGTGCAACAGTATGATGATATAATCTACATGTAGTTAGGGTAAAGGTAAAGTCTGTTTACGAGCCTAGTGGTCCATTAGGCCGGTGCTTAACTCTGGTTTCTGTAGCATGAAGCGACTAGGAGTATTTCTACTCCCCCCTGGATGGGATGCTAGTCCATCGCAGGGTTACCCCCAGCATTAAATTTGCTGGTACCCATTTATACACCTGGGTGAAGAGAGGCACTGTGAGAGTAAAGTGTCTTGCCTAAGAACACAACACAATGTCCCGGCTGGGGCTCGAACCCAGACCACTCAATCCAGAGTCGAGCGCACCAACCGTGAGGCCACCGCGCCTCCACACAGGCAGTTAAATATTACATTTATTTTGGTCTGAAACTACTGTAGTGAAGTGACAGCATTTCAATGTTTGTTTAATATTCTACTAAGCTACAGTCATGCATAACAATTTAAAATCAGATATATTACAGCTTCATTTACCCACTGTTCATTTTGAATGTAATGTACAATTCATTTAATTCAAGATCCAATACAACATGATTATACATGCATGTCTCAGCTTTGGCTCCATGCACTTTACTTATACTTGGTAAAACCAGTTACAATATCGCAAAGCTAACATGCTACATACACTAAAACATTCAGTTCTGCTTACTTAACTAAAATGGCATGTACAACATGCTTTTATCAGGTTAGTTCTAACATGTTGTATTGAAACATTTATTCATTATTGTGTCTCTGTGTGTAAAAAAATGCATTCTTGTTAAGATATATTTACTTCATGCAGTGTGGGTCAGTGAAATTAGTTCTTATGTACAAATCTAAAATGTTTAAAAATTACTGAGCCACCCCCATGACTACTTTATTCTTCATGTGTAGGCAATGGTATAATATGTACAGTCATGTGGGACCTGGAAAGACAAGTAGTTGGAGGTTGGAAGACATTTGGAAGGTTTTGTAGACACAACTGGCATTCTCTTGGTAGATCAAAAATTGGTAGCTCCTCCCCATAGTTCCACACCTTTAGCACTGCTAGCTGCATAAGTCTTGGAACCTGTCCATCAGGTGTACTGGTAACTCCCTCAATTACTGTTGGGCTGAATGACCTTTGTCCCTCCAGTGTAGATGTTCCCTTGGCAGAAGCCTTCCAGTGAAGTTTAAGTTTGTGACCATCAGCTTTTATTGACTGAATCATATCTGGTGAGTCACTGTTTGCTTTCTTTTCTATCCAAGCTTTAAGGTAAACATCCTTTGCTGTAAGTGGTCCGTGTGTGTTATTTTCTCTAATCTTGTTTAAGTTTTTTCTTGCCTCTTGCAAAAGGTCTGTGGTGAGTATTTGGGCCTATTCTTTCATTCTTTCTTCATGAACTTCACATGCAGCTTCTGTGGCCCTGGTGTTGGTTTTTCCACTGTGTAGAATGTTCTCAAAAAATGTGATTGAGGCCTGTTTTGATAACTCTGACATGTTATCATTAAGATACAGTTGTGAAAGGTTGAACTGTCTTTCTGCAAGAACATTGTTTACTGGAAGACTGAAAATGTGCTTAGGGTAGAACTCAAACAGCTTTGGCGTGGCTTCTTTACTTATGAGTGAGCTCTGTTGTGATAAAGCCATTTCTTTGATCTCACATAGCAATTGGGGTTCCTTTAATTTCGAAAGAGTGGCCCATTTAATTAATCCAACTCTGTCGTTAGAGACCAACGTGAGAATGTTATGTCCATGAACATGAAAGGAATTGTTCACTGACTTTTCTTTTTGATTTTCAGATCTGACTGGAATTCCAAGAAGCGTTAAAACCGAATGCCAGAAATGACTTTGGTATCTCTAATCAGCACCCATTCCAAACAACTTAGGAAAAGTTAACCACTCTGCTCCATGATCTTTGATTGCTTTAATCACTTCTTGTAACATTGGCCTCTGCACTTGTTTGTAAAAGTGGTCAATAGTTGCAGGGTCTTTCAATGACATCTTTACCTGTTGTGATGTTAAAGGAAAATGTTCTAATGGAGACTTCAACATTTCACTTAAAGTGCACCTACACCCAAAAAATTTTTTTCGCTTAACGAAGTAAGCTTATTTTTTTGAGTATTTCTGCGCAAAAATTTTTTTATTTGCTCAAATCTTCAATTTTCTATGCCCAGTCAAAATACGGAAAATCGGCCGCCATCTTGCCCCACGACCGAGTTTAAAGAGGAATGGCTCTAGTGGGTAATGTGACGTCAAATCGAGAACACGAAAGTCTGCTTTTCACACATTTTCACTTGTTTGGGAAGGTTGTAGTCGATAATTGTCCGAAAATATGCCGACTAAGTGTGTTGTAGAAGGATGTAGCAACGTGCGAAATTTGCAAGAGGGTATCGCGCTCCATACAATCTTCATACAACACACCTAGTCGGCATATTTCGGACGATATCGACGACAATCTTCCCAAACAAGTGAAAATGTGTGAGATGCAGACTTTCGTGTTCTCGATTTGACGTCACATTACCCGCTAGAGCCATTCTTCTTTAAACTCGGTCGTGGGGCAAGATGGCGGCCGATTTTCCGTATTTTGACTGGGCATAGAAAATTGAAGATTTGAGCAAATAAAAAAATTTTTGCGCAGAAATACTCAAAAAAATAAGCTTACTTCGTTAAGCGAAAAAAGTTTTTTGGGTGTAGGTGCACTTTAAAGTTTCATGGTGTTTCAAAACAGTTGCTGGCCATAACCGTACTAGGTAACCACTGGAAAAACCAATTTCTGCATCACTAGCTTGGGATGTGTTCAGAGATGGGATGATAAACTTGTCAAGGAATTCAAACAAAAACTTGATTTCAACTTGGATCATAGGACTTGAGCTCATCTTAATGACATCTTGTCATATAGTGTGGTGGCTATATGATTTTGGCAATCGTTGAAGGAGATGCTCGGCAAGCTGTAAACAAGCTTTTCCATACTTAAGATACCACTGGAGAGTCTCATAATAATACGTCCACCTTGTGTCAATGAATGTCTGAGGAAGGGGTGGCTCTTTACTAAGAATACCTAGAGAAACATACATAACTTTGTATTGGCTTGGACGCTCATGATGGAGCCAAGATATTTTTTATAGTAATTGTAAAACATGGGGGTTACTCATGTCACCCTTTGCCCCAAACCCAACCTGGCACATTCTTCTCAGCATGATGTTTAGTACATGTGGGTAGCATCCTACAAAAAAAACATTTCCTTTCCAAAAAATTTTGGTGTTGTTTGCTAAGAGACCATTTACTTTTCCCTTTTGGGTAGAGGCATTGTCTCCAACCAACCCCGAAACATTGGTGATGTCATATTCGTTTTTCACAACGTGATAATCCACGTCAGACTGGTGTTTTCTGGACCCGCTTGCTGTAAGGCTGTTTGCTAGGACGTAAGCTTGAGGCTTGCTCTCTATAGGGCACCAGGTGTGAACACCCACTATGTGCCTCTCTTCTCCTCCCTTGTGGGAGTCATCGCTCTAGAGATGAAACTCGTACTTGAGTTAAAAAAGCGCTTCAGTAAAATTAGTTTGTCGGCTTCACCTAAGCGAACATTCCAGTCAGAAAGTGTACTTGGGGAGACAACAAAGTTTGTTGGGGGGCTACAGTCAAACAGAATATTGAAAATCAGATGTAGTGCTACAGGTGTGTTTTGATAAGATAACAAAGATGCATGTTGCATGTATCTGACACAAGCCATAAACATCAAAATTCTTTGGTTGTATCCATTGTTACCATGTGCAAATGTCTCCACAAGGGAATATCCCTTTTTAACAAACTCATTGTTCCCCTGCAATTTCTTTTTCAGTTTTGAGGAAGCAGATCTTGTCCCCCTCAGCTTGTTGCCCTCTTGTTTTTCTTTTTTTTTCGGTAGACGTAAGTTTGTTTTGACACTTTTTCAGTTGAATTTGGATCCTCAACGCGTCCTTTTTCAATTGAATTTTCTTTCCTTTTACAAATACTGAAATTATGGAACGGTGACAATTTGAATTAGTCAAATGTAACTCACGGATTTCACACGATAGAGTATGGAAACAAAGAATACAAAGTAAAAATGCCCGACTAGAAAACATAAATCTCGTGAAAAAAATTGTTATCACAATTATAAGGTTGAATAACTGAAACTATTAGTATTACGTTTCCACGGCGGTCCATGTGCAGAAAATTTTGTTCGTGTTTGTTAGAACTTCCAACTTAAGCCTTAAAACTTCACTCATAAAACTCTCGATACTGTATGACACTTAAAGATACGCGTTGTTATGATTTGTTGCCCGAAAAATTAACTTGCCTGTACATTTATTACTGACTATGCGGCCATATCGACTACTCCACCTTAACATTCGAGAGGTTTTTCTTTTTCGGCTCTGTTTGGTGAGATTGTTATCGCTTTATGATTAATACCATTTAAAAGTGGTATCAACTACGATCGCGCAAGTTGCAACCGGCGAAATTTCAGAATGGGAATGAAAATCAGCCACCATAATTGGTGGCTCAGACAATCTGCAGTAGTATTCGTAGACAATTGCAAGTGTTTGCATTTCCATTCCCTCCTGAAAACACTTGCATAGACTACGTCTTAAGGTTTTGACTGTTCCTTTTAGATTGGCGTTTTCGGATCTCACCCGTTACACTCTCTCGAGTCGATCGAGTTTTTCTTCACTTAAAAAGCTGCACACTTGCACTGCAACGCCGCTTTTTTCTATTTCTTCGGAATAATTCGCATATTTTCTCGGCTTCTTTTTGACTGGTGGCAGAATTTTTGCAAGAAAACTGGCTACCGTGAGCTCTGTTACGTGCCATCAGGTCTCATCGTCGGCGAGTCGGCCGGCGTTTTGATTAACAAAAATCTATAACTTTGATGTAAACAACTCACGGCACGAGCCCGCGTTCTTTTTCTCAAGCAGTGTTACAAAGTAATGTAATCTGCGCATGTCTGAGATTTTCATGGGGTTACGGTTTCCATGGGTGGGGTACCTTTCCGTGAGGCCTAAAATTATACATCCTTAACGGACTTCCTGTAAACGTACCGAGGGGACGATTTTGACGGGGAGGGGAAGATGACGATATAAAGTTATGAAGGTGTAGTCTGATCGTCCGGGTGAGTGTAGTCCTGAGAAGGACTGTTGTCGGTGGTAGTGACTGACGTCTCGAAAACCTGTGGGGAAGTGACTTCCGCACAGGTTGTCGAAACGTCAGTCACTACCACCGACAACGGTCCTTCTCAGGACTACACTCACCAGGACGATCAGACTACACCTTCACATGTTACCCACGGGTTCAAGCCATTTACTGCGATATAAACTTATTTTCAATGAACCAGTAAAAAACCACGCGGGAGCCGACACATAAACAAAGTGGATTTGCATAGGAAAGATAGGGTAGGAAATAAAAGAAGTGCAAAACTGGTGGAACTATCTATTATGAGTGGTGTAGGCACTAAATGAAATAATGGGATAGCCTGCTGAAGGTCCTGCCAGGAAAAATGAGACAAAGAGTTGTATTTTTGAATGTCCTTTATTTACCCACTACGTGTTCTAGAAGCTGCTCCTGTGGCCAAGACCCACACAAAGGCGCTAGACTACTGTTTCACATTATGCTGTATACTGTATCTATTTCCGGCTTTATGAGTCGTCCGTTCCTGAATTTGGTTTCCTTTACCTGTAAATTAATGATTATAGATTTCTCAACATTACTAGTCAACTGTATTCGGATGCCCAGTTCTCTACAGGGGACGTTAGAATTAGCGATCGGGTGTATCCTCACCCAATTCTCTCAGCTAAAGACTACGTGTCAGACTGACTTTCATACTTGTAAGGAGCTTTTGCTGGCTTCTCCAGCATAAACGCAATGAATGACAATATTGCAACCATTCGTAAGGATGGGATGCAAGCCAACTCAGGTCTTCCCTTGTATTTTTCAGATTTCTACGAGAGCTCTTCGCTTTGCGCATTAATTTACAGATGGTTGGAGGATTTCTCTAGAATATAGGTGTCCCTAAGAAAGCTACTCTTTATCACAGACAGAAGTCAAGTTCAGACTATTCGACCTTTCAACTTTCAGAATACAACCTTTTCAAGAGGTCCCTTCTCCGAGTTTACAATTAAATCAAGACCACGAGACACGTGACCTTCAGACCAACTCCTCAGCCATTTCTTATCTCCTGCGCGAGAACTTATATCACCTAGTATTTAAGATGACAGTACAACCTACCTGAACAATTATTACTCAAAACGATAAACGAACATGTCACCGTTAATATCTCTTCCGGATCCTTTACCACTTTTCCCAATGGAACACTCTGAAGATTTCCCGTACAGTTCGTACTTATTTTTGCCACTCTTATCTGCCCAGCATGTCTTATCGTCAGCACCGAATAGCTTGTAGCCAAAAGACTCAGCCTTCTTTCTGCAGTGATCAAAAATGTTTTCGTTTCCTTGATAGTTTTCAACAGTGTCATCTATCGAGTCTGGTAGAGCCAGAATAGGTCCCTTGTTGATGTAGCAGCCTTTTTGCTTCCATTCGCCTTTGTGAAAAATGAGATGAATTAGGATTGCAATGATATACATGAGAAGATTATGCGCGTCTGAGCGATTCGCACTCTCGAGGCCAGACAGATTGCACAGAGCACTTATTATGATGAATTTAGAAAATGTTTTGATTTTCTTCATTTGCAGCTTTACTTTCGTTAGGCACGGAAATAATTCTTTAAGGAACATTCTACATTCCCTCTGATAACGTGTTTTATTCCTGATATAATCTTTCACTCTTACCACTTAGTTGCCCGATAACAAATTGATAAATTGTAATTAAAAGTAAAATGAAAAATTGACATTACTAGAGGAGATGTCAATAGATTAAGGAGGTAACATCGGAGGTGGCGTAAATAAGAAATATCATTAGACTAGCCAACTAATTAGACTAGTTAAAGACTAGTTAAACATGAAACTTCGCACACGTTTCATTTACTCCATGGATGGACTACTCACCTTCCTCTTTGATGTAAACAAACATCGTTTCATACTCTGAAAGTCCGCCACTTAATCCCTTCCTTGTCTTGCACGTTCCTGATGTTCCATATTTATCGAATGTACGTATACTCTCAGTGTTTTCACCAGTCCAGCATCTCCTGTCGTCCATACCAAACAGGGTAACATCTCCACTGTCAGCCGCTGAAGTGCAAGCTGCGTAGCGGGAGCTTATTGATGGCTTGCTACCGACTCTCTCAAGGAGCTGTCCAAGGGCGCGATCGCTATTCATGAAGCAGCCAACGGGCCTCCATTCAGCTTTTGAAGAAAGGGAAAACATTATTTTGTGACATGACCCTGAAATAATGCCACTCTCCATGGCAAGAGTTGTGGTCCATTGCAGATTATCTCTTGCAATTTAAAATTCTTCAGGAGTCAGCCCCAAGGTAAGTGGGGTAAAGTGAGTCAGCCATCTACACCCCCAGGGTGGGTGGGATAAAGTGCCTTGCTTTAGATAAAAAACACTATAGCCTGGACATCCTTAATCGTGAATAATGAGTAAAGGGGGTAAGTTTCCAAAGAAACTGGTGCTGCGTCGGTAGGGGTATTAAGGTAATTTGGCTATACCAACTAAGTTGAAATTCTAAATTGGCCACCGTAAAGAGTTAAAAAGCTGACGTTTCGAGCGTTGGCCCTTCGTCAGAGCGAATGTGAATAATGAGGTTGACTTTTAATTGTTTTTTATTGATCAGGAGCACTTATACATATTTGCAAATAAAGTCGCGGCTTAGATATAATTTTTAAAAAGCGTCTTTTCTGTCATTTGGATCACTGTTCTTAGTCGGGCTTTATCTTGTACTAGCTAGGTGGTTTCCGTCGAGTTATACTCATAAAAGAAGATTGAGTTATAATAACTAGAGAAAAGCTCGCTGGTTCTGTTTGCTTTCAAGCCTTCTGATTCACATTGCCGGTGCTCGTCTCGGTTTCCGAAACACGCCGCTTATTTGATTGGGAGAATTGCTACTCACTGGGTTTTAGATGAAAGTTGTTAGACGCAGGTTACCCTGCTTCATCTCTTCAGGCTTCCTTAAAAATTTGCATGTATCTTTTGATACTCCTGACTAGAGTGATAATGAACCGTAAGCTAGATATAAGGCTTATTGAACAGACAAATAGCTGTGCACTGTGTGTATAGAACTTTGTACATTTGCTGACCGTCCTCTGTTAAACAATAACATGAGATCACCAAATGCTTCGTTGTTTGCGAAAAAATCTCTCGACAGGAATTTGTTTGTCTCTGCACGGAAATTAATGACACCTTCAAAAATTTCGAGGTCCAACACTTGTTAAGACGCACTTATTAATATGCCAAGAGGAAAACTCTTCTGACGAATGCATGGTCATTTTTGAGACGAAAGTTTCCTCAGCTTCGCCGTCGTGACTGCCTATGGTTCTTTTCATAACACAACGACTCTGCCAAGACCACTGTTTCTCCAACACAGAAGGTAAAAGGACAAGGATAAAAAAGTCCTCTACTTACGTCCACACTTAAAGGTGTTGCACTCCTTGGTCTCCTGTTTGTCTCCTTCGCAATCTTTCCCACCAGCTCCAGGCTTAGGATTGTTACATTTTCGTTCCCTGATCTGTTCTCCTCCTCCACATGTAACCGAGCACTCACTCCACTCACCAAATTCTCCCCATCCACCGTCCACTATGGAAAATGAGAATCGCAACATAATACTTATTAGAAGTGATGAAGAGAAAATGATTTAGGGTTGATAACATGAGAGGACCAAGCCAAAGGACTAAATTCCTCACAAATATGAAGGCTGTTGAGACATTGAGATTTTTACCATAGTTAATCACTCATGATCGCAAGCTATTTTTATCTAAGCTGTCAAGACATTCACCATAGCTGATTATGGATGATCTCAAGATCTTTTTGATGTATTCTGCCTGGACTTTTCTGTAACATTGTGCTCTACCGCTGCGTACATGTCCAGCCGGTGGAAAATGATTAATTTTTGATGTGAGAATACATAAGATGTTAACCAAATAAAATTTTGAGACAGTTATAACAAGATGTTCCGGGACTTGTGAAAACATGAGGCTTACAAAATTAACATGCGAGGAATTCCCTGTAACCATTAGAGTCCTCAACAAACTGTCTTCGTTTCATTGACTCTTTGAAGATGGTTATCAATGTATGCATACCTGGACATTTCTTTATTGGTGGTGTGCATGGCTTTGTCTCGCTATCTACTCCAAGACCGGAACAATCCTTTCCGCCATTCTCTGGTGCTGGATGATCGCACAACCTGACGCGTCTCTTCATGCCCTTCTCTTTTCCACACGTTTTAGAACAATCAGCCCAAGAACCCCATGGTCCATAACCACCGTTTACTAGAAATATAACATAATGATTGAGAAAGGTCATACGTTAAAGATGATTTTACTCAGTGAATGGCACAGGCATACTCGGAAAAAAAGGGACTCCGAGCGTTCCCGACAGGAGGCGAACGCACGACCCTCCGATTAATTCTTAGGATACTCTACCATTGAGATATGGGAGACTCGTGGCAGGCTAGGGGGTCCTGTTCCTGGTCCATGCTAATTTTTTTTTTTTTAATGCACACACATACATATACATTTTACATTACATTGGCTAATACAAAAAACGTGATACAGCTAAGAAGAAAATAATAATACAGTACAACACAGAATAGAGGAATAAAAGAAAAGAAAAAACAAGTAAAAAGGAATAAAGGAAAGAAGAAAAAAACATAAAAAATTACAAAATATCAATCAAAAGGCACCTACGAGTTGCTTACAATCTACATTATTACAGTAGAGCTTACGTATAGCTATAGATATATCGCTTCGATTCTTTACCTCCTTTTTAAAGTATCGATTTTTCGAAGGGAAGAAGCAGAATTATTGAAGAGCACATTTCTCTATTTGCCATTGCATCAACATTTTATTTGGAATTCTTTCGAAATCGGTTTTTTCTCAAGACACTTACAACTGTGGACATACTGTTTCAAAAGAATAACAAATAAGTGTAGTCTGCGTCTTGGGTATTCTGATAATTGATGAAAGTCGAGTATTTCATTAAAATTAATTTGCTCGTTAGAAAGTTCAATTTCGGTCTCGTTTCTGCGGTTAAACCACCTTAACGCTTCCTAATAAAAAGATTCTGTCTCGGAGCAATGGTCCATGCTGATAATGATAACCTTCCTGCAAACTGCTAGAGAAGGAATTTAGCTCGGAGATCTAAGTGAAAGATGATGTTGTTCAATGTATGACACAGGCATACTCGGAAAAAAAGAACTCGGGGTGCCCCCCTAACAAGAGGTTGTATTCTCTTAGAATACATGTTGGTGAAACAAGATTCAATATATAATGTCGTAATATTAGTGACAGCAATAATAATAATAATGATAATAATAATAATAATAATAATATGTCTTATATGAGTGAGAAACACTCACTTGGGCATCCTTCCTTATTGCAATCCTCTGTCTCCAGCGAGGGTCCAACGCAATTCTTTCCTTGATACTGTGGAGCAGGGTTGTCACATTTCCTGCTTCGTACTCTGCTGCCTCCATTACAGGTGGCAGAACAATCGCTCCATTCTAGCCATTTGCTATAACCACCATCAACTGGGAATAAAGTAAGAAGCATTGTGATGTTACAATATCACGCAATTTTTTAGCAACATGTAAATTTCTCAATGTCGAAGGAAGCCTTGAATCAGAAAAAATAGGAATCTAGAAAAGCTGTGGAAAATGCTAATAGTGATAGAAAAGGCATGTCTTATGAATCCTTGGCGGCCTTAAGTTCAAATTGAGACAATTCTTTTTCTATCCAATCTCTGTCTCTGTCTTTACATCTGTATCCATGACTAATCTATCTCTATCCATAGCTCTTAACAATAAAAGTGCTCACTTGGGCAGTTTTGAGTGTTGCATTCTTTGGTTGAGAAGTCTGGTCCCAGACTGGCGCAGTTTTTACCGCCGTGTGCTGGTGGTGGATTGGTACAGGTACGCCTTCGAGTTTGTTCTCCTCCACCACATGGCTTACTGCATTCACCATACGGTCCCCAAGCGGAGTATCCACCATTAACAGGTTCTTCGCAAACAAAAGACTCAGTTAGTTCGCAGTGTCCTCATCCTAAGCTTTGAAAAGTGCTTTTTCGTTTAAAGTGAATTATCTTACTTGAAACACAGCCATACAGCTCCATTCTCATCGAGATGTGACCATACCATTCTTGTGGAAGGATTCGGACGTACTGTGCCTTGATTGGCTGGACCAAGTCGTTAATGACGAGGGTATTCTGATCTTTATTCCCAAGGTATTCCTGAAATCACATTTCAATTAATTTGAGGTAATTGCGACACTTCTGGTATAAAAGCTGTTATGAATGAAACAAATTTAGGGAGGGAATAGCGTTTACTGAAACAGTTTTACATTTCCAGCCAGGTTAGTGAAATAGTTTAATGTGGCTCAAAAAAAGTTCCTTATCAGCTCGCATTTAATTTACTTAAACTAGCTAAACTTAACTCTCTTAGCGACTGTGTTTTGTATACTGTCTGACATTATTGCAAACAATTAATTCTTGGAGGAAACTGACGTTTCACCTGATTCTGAAATGTAAAGTGATGACCGTCTGTGCTGTAGGACAACTTGTATTTGGTGACCCACTGAGCGTAATCTTGACGGCCTTGGATCCCTATTTCGGTCACCTCCACAATTTTACCAAGATTGACTTGAATCCATTGTCCTTCGTCATTTTTCTTCGCAGACCACGCCCCTGTTCTTCCACCTCCAGCCATGTGGTAAATTCTCGCATTGTTCGGTCCATGGTTGCGATCCCACTTGAGTAAAGATACATTTCAATTAAACACGAATGGAAAAATTCATACTTATCCTGACTTGTTTCAACTAAGTTTTGGACTGACAAAGCCACGAGAGCTTACAATGGATTGAATAACTTAATGAAATCTTTTAATAATTTTCTTCACTTAATTTAGAAACAAGACGAGTGGAAAAGTCATAGCTAACTGAGAAGGTTAGGGGCGCAGTTAGGAAGCATCTATTTGCAACAAGGCAAAACATAAATAAGTAACAGGTTGGCCGAGGCGTAGGTTAAGTCTTTCAGTAGCTTTTGGTTGATCTACCTCTGAGGAAGCTGTTATAGCTGAGTCTGGTATGCGATTGTTCTCCATTCCCAGTGGCGAAGAACATCCTAAAGAGATATAAATATCATGGTAACCTCAATTTATTTTGTGAAATGGATTAAAAGCAAACAAGTTAGTAAGTGCTGACTAAATTCGATGTCTTTTTTTAGACCAGAACCGTCTGTTTTTGTTGCTTACGAAACTATCTTGATTCTATTCAGAGTGGTAAAGGCTTTTTCAAACAGGATGATTATGGCAAATACATCGATAGGGCGGGACAAATGCAGCATTAGAAGACACATCATCAGATGAAACTTTTTTTAGTTTACCTGAATATATTTCACAACCATACAGTTCCATTCTCATGGACATGTGCCCATGCCAACTCTCAGGATAGAGACGAACGAAACGTGCTTTAATTGGTTGAATCAACCTATTGACGATAACGCTATTCCTGTCTGTATTGCCATCATACACCTGAAGTCGAGAGGCAATTTTCAATAAGAATAATTACTGACTATTTCTTTTTCAGTAAATCTGAAACACTGCAAAAGCTTACATCTGTCTGTGACCTCAATGGACACGTCTGAGAAGACTCGGCAAAACTAATAAAACGCCATATAAGGGTAGGTCCATTCTTCTTCGTGTTAATACGTAGTTTTACCCGTATAAAACCCTTTTCAAGGGAAAATCAACTGAAGAGATCTAATTCCTTATATAGACCCAACTGCTTGGGTAATCACTCTTTTTCAGAGCATCCAGAAGGATTATGAAATAGCCTCTCTTACGTCACACATGTTTTTATCTTGGACATTACAAGTACTTTTTTCTTCATTGTAGCTACCTACAAAATGGCATACTCATATCATTCAAACCACGCAAACAGATGCTCTCATACCAAATGTTTTGCGGAAAGCTATACATGGAGGGGTAGATAGATCCGTTTTAGGTCTTTATCGAGATCAAAATGATTGAGAGCTGTAAAGCTGTAAAACTAGCTACTTACAAAATAGCATACTCGTATCATTCTAATCAAACCGATACCTTCATACAAAAAGCTCAGAGAAAAGTTATCCATGGAGGTGCGAATAAATCCGTTCTAGGTCTTTATTGAGATCAAAATGATTGAAAGCTGTAAAGGTCGTGTAGATGCTGCCAGTGTTTACCTTGTTTTGAAATTCAAAATGACTCCCGTACATGCTGTAAGCCACCTTAAAGCTTTTTACCCACTGATCATAGTCGTACCGTCCCTGAGTCGCCACCATAGTAACAGTAGTCGTCTTGCCAAGATCTGCTTGTAACCACTGCCCTTTATTGTTCAGTTTGGCAGACCAGGCCCCAGTCCTCCCACCACCTGACACGAAGTAGAGTCTTGCATTGCTGGCCCCATGATTTCCATTCCACTGGTAATAAAGCAGAGAATAAGTGTAAGAGCCTCACACATGCATCGTACATCTTAGTCATCTCTATATGACAACGAAGAGAAAATGACCAATGTAACGTTGCATGGGACACGAGTCGCAAGTAGTCGAACACAACGCTTCCCAGTTAGCTCAATGGATAGAGCGCTGGACTGTTGTGTGGGAGGTCGAGGGTTCGAGCCCAGGCCGGACCAACACTCAAGGTCTTAAAATAATTGAGAAAAATTTGCTACCTTTCTATAACATCAAGAAATGGTTAGATATTCTAGTCTTCTCGGATAGGGACGAATAAATGGAGGTCCCGTCTCCTGCAGGAGGGCTAGGAGACGTTAATTTCCCACGCATGAGATTACTGTGTGATGGATGTCCTTCCCCGGGGAGGGATGGGTAGGTTGGGTTTAGGTGGATGAACCTAGTAGGGGACTACGTGTCCTATTGTTCTTCAACCTGTACAATGTGCAAATCTTTAGAAACAAGCTTTCTCTCTCTCTGTCTAAACCCACAGCTTTAAACGTCTAAATATGACTTACAAGCTGAGTGAGTTGCAGTTATTGCGATAAATTATAAAGACACAGCAGCCCTTTCTAAGCATCCCATCTGTTCCCATCATGTTGTGGGTAACAGATATGCAACGGAGAATAAGTCTGTATTTGAAGTTGTCATTTGAAAATCGGAAACCATAGGAATAAAAGTAAAATAAAAAAAAATTAGCTCGACTTACAGCCCCAAGCTTATTGATGTACGTAAAAGGAGTATATCTGTCAAATTCCTCTTGGATACGTCAGAGAGTAGTATAGCGTAAAGTTTAGCATGCTGATTGTGAGGATTTGTGCATGTGTGTGGAATAGTGTAAACTTAACTTACCTCTGAAGAGGCTGTTAACACCGAGTTGGGTAACTTCTTACTGGTCAGTCCGAGCGGCGTCACACATCCTATTAATTTAAAGACGTCATGTTTTCAACAGCTGTCTGATAAACAGTTTGCGTGATGACTGAAAAAAAGAAATCTCACCTTCAAAGACGTCGCATCCATAAAGTTCAAATCTCATTGAAATGTGGCCATGCCATTCTTCAGGTTTTATCCTAACGAAACGAGCCTCGAAGGGTTTAACGAGAGTATTGACAACAACGCTGTGCTGGTCGCTATTAGCTTGGTAAACCTAAAATGATCAAAATAAACATGTAAATTTGCCAATGGGCGAAAGGTAAAGTTTTTCTCATCGACAGAAAGATGTTCCTGTAACTCAGTGATGAGGGTCATTCGAGGTTGTTATATTGCTATGGTGTCCTACGGTTATCAGAAAAGTGATCCCAATATGTTTTTTAGTGTAGGAATTTCAAGGAAACAGCAACCAATTGTGAATCAGCGATCCACGATAAATTGGTGTTTTAGAATAACGAAACAATTTTGAACAAAATTAAAGAATGGAGTCTTCCGGAAATAATAGCATAGGTTTTTCTCTCTCTGCTCAGAGACTTTTATGTATGTTGCTTGATGTCCTAAGGCTTCACTGCCTTTTAATCTCTTGAAATAAAACTCATGTTTCAGATGTTCGTTAATTTTTCCAGTTTTCTCTTGCACACAAGCGTGGTTAGAACTAAAGCTAGGAGAATATCAAGCCCAGAATGATATAGTACAAATAACTAAACTAGTATTTATTTTTAAAACCCTATCAAAATGCAAACTATGCCATGGCATTTACAATGTTACGTGATGTTATCTAAGCGTAGCTTACCTGATCTTGAAGCGCAAACGTTTTTCCAAATGTACTGTACGAGACCCTGTATTTGGTCACCCACTGTGCGTAGTCTGAACGGCCTTGACTGGCAATTTGCATCACTCTCTTGATCTTCCCAAAGTCCACCTGAACCCATTGTGATCTGTCGTTTGCTCTTGCAGACCATGCACCAGTCCTTCCCCTACCTGCCATAAAGTACAGCCTAGCATTTGAGGCTCCATGACCTGAATTCCACTGAAGAAAATATAATCAAGATAAGTCCAGCAATTGAAAGCACGCGATGGATGCCTCCCAACCAGAAAAGTTACTTTAGTAAGCTTTAGATACATGTAAAGAATGAGGGGGGATTGATCAATGTAACTGCATATAATCAACTCTTGAGATATCTATTTGCGTGTTCGAGTTAAGGTAATAAAAAGGCTGTTTCCCTCACTCTTGACCCCAAGTTATACCCAAGAACTGAAATCCTAACATACTGTACCTCAGACGAAGCGGTGATTGCGTAATCTGGTAGAAATTTACTCTCCATTCCCATTGGCGAGGCACAATCTGACGACAGAAGAGAGTATATGTTACACGAAGATAATGACAAAAGATCCCAATAATAGCCTCCCCTCCCCCCCCCCCCACAACCCCAACAAGCCTGGCTAAGTTAACAAGAGTATCAAAATATGACGATTCATATCATCGAGAAAAGATTGCTTAAAAAGTTTTCTCCAGTCTTCTGGCATATACATGTATCCATTATATTTTTTGTGGTTTATTCTCCTTTTCTAAACTGAAAAACAGTCAAGTATTTTATTTAATATTACGCTTTTGATGACTTCCAGCAGCGACTTTCTAGAAAAAGCCACACCTGTTTTCAAACTGCAACCATAAAGCTCCATTCTCAACGAAATGTGACCATGCCATAATTGGGGGTGGAGGCGAATAAAGCGCGCCTCTATGGGCTTCTCTAAGGCATTGACTACCACTGTATTTTGGTCCCTGTTCGCTTGGTACACCTAAAGGGACGTAGAATTACGATTAATCATTCATTACGAACGGCTAAGCTTTGAGTTACCTCAGGATCACAAGATGTACCAGTCGTCCTTGCAAAGTTTCAACATTAAATTTAAGTTGGTTTAAGTAATTAATTCAGGGTATTCCAAAACATCGTGACCCAACAAACAATATACGCTGCATGAAGTGCTCACCGGAAGCTGATTGTTGTTCGGCAACGAAAAAAGCTTTTGCTTGATATGCTTTATGAAATATGTTCTCTGGCTTAAGATAAAAAGCATCGTTGTATTCGCTGAATGTGTCTTACATGCAAATCACGTGTCTCAAGCCGCTGGAGCGTATTCTTGTTTTCTGCTTTTCCTAAAAATAACCACGTACCCTCCAGGGTGAAAAAAGGGCATTGTAACAGTAAAGTGCATTGTTTTAAAGTTAACATTAGCGTCCAGCGAGCTAACTACTATAAAGTGCCTCCTTTTATTTCAGTGGAATTTCAACATCAATCAAAACAAAGATTAAATGAGAATGAAAATAGTGCATAATAAAATTTATCTCAATAGAAGCCCCGATTTCTGGCTTGGTCTCTATAGTCCTATGCTATAGTTTACTAACCTTGTTCTGAGATATAAAATGAGTTCCGTCCAAGCTATACGAAACCTTGTACTGAGTCACCCATTGCGCATAATCTTGCCTTCCCTGGGTTAGAATCTTTGTTACTTTGTACATCCCTCTAAGATCCACCTGAATCCATTGTGATTTGTCGTTAACCCTCGAAGACCAGGCACCAGTCTTTCCACCGCCTGCTGAGTGATGCAGCCTTGCATTGGAAGCACCATGATTTCCCGCCCACTATATATAAGTGATTTTATACAATATGTAACGAATGAGAGAGGGTCAAGCGTTACAGTTTTTATGTTTGATATCCTGTCACAGTTTTCTTTTGAAAACTTTTTCTATGGAATGTTCTCAAAACAAAGACCAAAGTGTTCATACCAGCTATAGTGATAAAATGGAACGAGGCGAAATGTTGTATTGTGAATTTACTTTGTACACCTGTCTTCCCCTCGGCTGCCATGATTTGCATCTCGCGATTAATCATTTCATGCACGAAGTACAATTGGTGATAAATGGGTTACGGCCAGGCTAAAATGCTGACGACGACGTATCCTTCAAAAAACCGTCCATAAAAAGTAAAGGCAAATGTGTATGTATGATGCACGATCCTTCGCAGTAGATAGCTCTATTTATGCAATAGCGAAAATCAGACCTGAAAAAAATCAGGCCTGTACGGGATTCGAACCACTGACCTCTGCGATACTGGTGCAGCGCTCTACCAATTGAGCTAACAAGCCAACTGGAAGCAGGCCGTTAAGTTGATTTGCAATAAACCCGTGATGATAATTAACTTCATATGTTCATTGTAACCAAAGGCAAATGTGTATCTAATGCCAATATCCAGATTCTATGGCATAGTAAATCGATCTTGCTTTCGACAATCGTTAATCACACCCAGTGGGCATCTCAAAAGGTTATTTATCTGTAAAAGCAGTTTTTCTCTCCATGACTCTTACCTCAGTCGAAGCTGTTATGGCGTAGTCGGGAATAAACCTGTTTTCCATACCCAAAGGTGTTGCACACTCTGAAAGGAAAATTATCATTTTCTCTCAGAAAGTTTTGTTTAAGATGGGTATAAGTGCACCGTAAAATCCACAAGATGTGCCCCCCTCCCCTTTTGCCCTCTGTGAGCCTTCATGATGAAGTCCATCGTTATCCAGCAATTTGGACGATATAAGGCTTTGCATAAAACCAAACATCGTCTAAAACGACTCTCCATGCCTATTATTAACAGCTCGTTGTTTTCCAGCGATTTTGTACGATGCATTTGCAAGGCGGCTTTGCATAAAACTAAACACCGTGAAACCGCCTGTCCGTGAATTTTACTATAAGTCCATCGTTTTCCAGCAATTTTGGACGTTGCACTTGCAAGGCGGCTTGCATAAAAATCAAACATTGTGAAAAACGCCTCTCTATGCTTATCATTTTAAGCCTCCTTAATCTCTGATCGATGCAAATTCCATGAAGGTTAGAAAAGGTAAGAAGTCATATTCTCCCAGTCAGGTATCTCTACCCTATAGGCCAAACCCAAAAAGGAGACTGCGCAGATTACTGAGAAAATGTTAGTGGGGGAATTAATAGTAAGATAATCACCTGATGATAAATGGCAACCATAAAGCTCCATCCTAAGGGATATGTGTCCATACCATTCAACTGGAATGTAGCGAACTATTCGAGCTTCAATGGGTGCTTCTAAATCGTTGATGACAATTCCGTTTCGGTCCTTATTTCCGTTGTATACCTGGTAAATAAGAACCAACAATGAGCTCGAAAAAAAGCTCAGAGCTCAAGGCAAGCTATTGACCTATATACCGTCAAGTATAATGTAATCGGCAAGAGCGTAATGAGCTGTTGACTTTCAAACTTAGGAAACATTAAAACATTATGAAACGCAGAACTACATTGAGTAAAGCATTATCAAGATTTCTTGAGTAGTAGGAACTTTATCAATTATAGTAAAAATTTACAACAGCTCTTACAAATATATAGTGCCTTTCCTATCTCTTTTTTCCCGGTAAATGAACATGTCAGTCTCTTATTTAACAAGGCCGTTAAGGCCTTGTTAAATAAGGGACTGACATGTTCATTCTCTGACATGTTTATTCATGTTCTTTCTTTAAAATTGAATAACACCTACCATAGGTATGGTCACAAAATGAATACCATCAAGACTGTAAGACACTTTGAACTTAGTAACCCATTGGTTGTAGTCATATCTGCCCTGGATTGCAACTCCTGTTACTTTAGTGATTTCAGGAAAGGTCACTTGAATCCACTGGCTTTCATCATTTCTCTTGGCTGACCAGGCACCAGTCTTGCCTCCACCACTGGGTCTGTTAAGCCTGGCATTTGTAGGGCCATGGTTAACGTCCCACTAAATCCAATCAATCATTATATCAGTCGATTAGTCAATCACTAAATCAAATAATCGATCAGTTAATTGATCGATCAATCAATCTGTCGATGTCAGTCATTTCTTAATTCAATCTCTAACTCCCTCTGTAACGTACTCGATTACTCAGTCACCCGTTCGTATTGAACGATCGTTCCACCCAATTGATTGATTGATAAATTATTCTTTAAGTGGTAATATGGCTTGCTAACATTTGTTTGAAAGTGCTCATAAAGTAGGTCTCACTCATGATCTACGTTCCCATGACAGATTTGAAGCTTGCAAGCTAAGCTTGCAAGCCAAGATTTTTTAATTAATTTATTCCAGGTGGACCAAGCACGGAAATTTAAGTTCTAGACAAATACTTTTATTGCTCGTTGTGATTTATGGATAACCTACGATCTACGAAAGCAATGAAAAACAAATAAAAAGGATCTACCGGCTTATTAAAAGTAGCGTTTTACCTCTGAGGAAGCGGTTATGGCTGAGTTGGGAATCCTGTAGGTTTCCATACCCAGAGGAGATAGACATTCTAAAGAGACAACAGTAAGTCTTACACGAATGAGCGGGTAACCTTCTCTTCTTTGACAAGTGAGAAGTTAAAGATATTTCTTTCTATGACGACTTTAAAACAAGACTAAATGATTTTGGCAACCAAACCTACGGATATGATGCACGTACGTACTTAATGCAGACTTTGGTAAAACTCATTGACCCACCAATTGCCAATAAGAGTGAGTGGATCAGTCACTTTCAATTATAGCATAGGGTTATATTTAAGGGTATTATTAGTATAACCTTGTTTCAAGCTGCAACCATAAAGCTCCATTCTCAGTGAAATGTGTCCATACCAGACGTACGGATGAAGACGGACGAACCTGGCGATGACTGGTTCCATCAACGTGTTCATTACAACACTGTTTTGATCATTGCTTCCATCGTATATCTGTAAGAGAAGACAAATAATGAAATTGTTTTTCAAAACGTTTGCTTAATGGGAAGAAATTAAAGTTAGGTCCAACTAAATCGCGGACATTTTTAACCCTCTGTGATTTATCCTTTTATCCATCTGATTCATCCCTCAAGCGGGGCCGTATGTTTTTCTGTAAAGTAGCTAGGGATAATTAGGTGCTCAGTGCAAGATGACAGCAGCCAACGACTCTAAGACTATTTTCATATCGCCAGCAGCTGTTTACTACATTACATGTCCCGTGCGAAGAAAAAACAATTGTTGAGGAAGGGGTTTGCCTTCTCTATCAACCCTTTCTTTGAGCCAATCATAAGTTAAAATTCGAGTAATTTTGCCCATGTTATTAGCTTTCAGTTCTAGATTCGTCAGTAGGATTATCAAACCTTTGCTTCAAGGAAAATATCTCAGTTTTTAATTGTCATACCTGACACTGCAAAAAGCCGCTCGTACTTTTACCTCTGATAGAAAGTCGAGAAATGCATTAGTTATAATTTTAGGGTGATCTCACATTATCTTCATACCCTGTCTTGATATTCAAACTGTTTTCCATCTAGACCGTGAGATATCTTAAATGCAGAAACCCATTGCGGATGGTCTTGTCTTCCTTGAATTGCCACCTTAGTCACACGAGTTAGTTGACGAAGATTCACCTGGATCCACTGTCCCTTGTCGTTTGCCTTAGCTGACCAAGCTCCTGTCTTACCTCCACCAGCTGGACGATTGAGCCTTGCATTGCTGGGCCCGTGGTTTGCAGCCCACTGAAGAGAGAGAGAACTTGTGTTCGAAATATAACTATCAGATTTCACTGATGGGAAAAATGACCTCAAATGTCAGTCAATGCAAAGATATCACTCTGTGGCTAATGCTTACCGCTTAAGAATATCTGAAATCCCACAAATTCAAATGACCTATGTTTTCCACACACCCCCTGTATTACTTACTTCGGAGGAGGCGGTGATATCAGAATTTGGTATTTCTCCACTTTGTATGCCAAGAGGGGCGTCACAATCTAACAGGCATGAAAATCAACAGATATACCTCACTGTACTCTCGTGTTACGTAACATTTAACGTAACATCATGACATTCTATCTTGTTAATAGTCTAGTAGCTAATTATGTCCTTCATAAACGTTTTGTTTAAATCCCTGAATACATCATCCTCATAGCCTGGAACTGAAATATATATGCGTTATTGACCAAGCGTGAGGTCACTATGGCTGCATATTGGCCAATTTCTTGTTATTCGCGTTTTTATGGACCGAGATTAAGCCGAGGTCCATATAAATACAAAAGATAAGACATTCTTTTGCTAGTGAATTTTTCCCCAATTAATATTTCTTAACTTTCATTTATTATCGTTTGTTGATAAATATTCTAAACTGTGTCAAGAGACTTGACTGTGTACATACCTTCAGGGCCATATCCTACAAAATAATAATAAAAATAATACATGATAAAATAATAAATAATGAAATAATCAATGAAAAGCAATGATGCAAGTGGTAGAGGGTAAGTTAGAAATATGCTAAAGAACTGTTGTCGAGTTAAAAATAGTCCATTGACAAAGCAGTTTCCTTCGATAAATATATTTAGCCTAAACTATTCTATTTTCTTTTTACTGCGTACAAAATTAATTTATTTGTAGTATAAATTATTTAGCTGAAAGGAGGGTAATTCAGCATTAAAGATAGATAGATGTCTTTGCGTTGAATTTTCTCACACTTGCAGAGGCCAAGAAAGTCATGGTCAAAGTGTTTGTGTGTTATTTATGAAAAGAAAACTGTTTCGTTCTTAAAATTTTAAATATCTTTGCGTTGAGCTAGTTTAACAAGTTGACTTTAAACCAAAGCTTTCAAAGAAAGGACATATTTCCGTATGGTATGGGACCCGAAAAAGGTATCTTTTCGCTAAGTGTTTCAACACGGTGTAACAATAGGTAAACCAAACCACATGATCCAATGAAGGAGCTTTAATTAACAGGGAGAGCTATCGTCTTCGTATTTCTATCATCCCTTACCTTTGCAAGGTTGCTTATTACAAGACTCAAATTCCTCACTAGGTCCCAGGGATGAGCAGTCTGCACCACCATTCTGTGGAACAGGATTATTGCATGACCGGCTTCTTGAACGTGTTCCTCCACCACACGTCGCCGAACATATACCCCAATCTTTCCATTCAGAGTAACCACCGTCGATAGCCCCTTAGAAATCGAGAGAAATTAGTAATCCTGTTAATTCAGTGTGATGTAAAACATAAGTTATGGGTCGCTGAGAATTCATTACCTGAAGAATCACACCCGTAAAGCTCCATTCTCAAAGAGATGTGTCCATGCCATTCTTGGGGAAGAATACGGACGTACTGTGCCTTGATTGATTTGGCAAGGTCGTTTATAACCAGAGTATTTTGATCCCTGTTCCCTGAATAC